>NC_059541.1:8497348-8800378 GCF_905220415.1 Colias croceus | reverse complement strand
ACCAATCTATTTCCAAGTCCGGAAACCGCTTGAGGCATAACAGAATTATGTCCTGTGTGTAACGTGATTCATGTCTCTATTCGATTACTCATTCAATTCCTCTATGATTAAGGAAGTCCTTTGAGACGACATAAAGTTTCTTAAAAAATCTTGTTATTATAAATTTATAAATATATAATTAAATTTAAAATATGTTATTTGTTTTAGTAATATTAATTAAGTTTTAATGACAAAACAACCAGTAGTATTGTATAATTTACTTATTTTATTAGTTTTTTCTTACACCTACGTGTAATGTTTATTAAAAGTAATTGTTACGATTCTGGAGGCTTAATAAAAGTTTCATATAAAATGTTGTTTATTTGACTACTTTTCGACTAACATTTAGGGATGCTAGTTTTCCTTCAAATTCACCAAAATTTATCTGCGCTGTTAGTTAATATTATGAAGAAATCTTATACTGTATATGGCAAAACATTTTTCTTGTCTCATAAGAATTACATGGCAAATGAAGATAAATTTGAACACGCGTTACTAAATAAATAAATTAATTTGATGTCAGTCGAAGACTACTAATGTTCATGTAAACTTGGATTATAATCCGGTATATATTAATTTTGTGACTTTAAAATTAATAACATCGAATTGATTAACATGCTGTGATGCTGTGATCGCACAGTCATGTAGTTATTTGAAACATTATTCTTGGTCACGTATAGTAAAACTCTACAAAATTTTACATTTATTTTGCCAAAAGTTCCATTTCCATACAATACATTTATGTATGTTTTTCATTCAAACACCGATCTATTAAAACATTTACCGTGAACTCTAAAATTTAAATCATAAGCGATATGTTGATTTCCAAACATCCGGTGTACAATACGCGCATGCATATTACGTTTTTGACAGTTCATATGTAATGCATTTATTGCCAGTCGCTATGTATTATGCATGAACAATTCTACACAAGTTCTACACTTAGTAAAAATAGAAATGTTTCCGTCATATGTCTGCCATGTGTCTGACTCAAATACGGAATATTGGCTGATATGTATCTATCTATATTCAGTCGTTGAATGCTCGCTTATGTTGAATTTGGAACAAATTTTGAATAAAAGAGAACGTACATAACTCGTTTATATGACTTTTTGTTAAAGGCTGGTCGCAAGGTTTTATAGTAAGTTTATCAATAAAGATATCCTTGGCCGTGAGTGTTCTGGGCGCCAGTCAATGACATGGTAGGTATTATGTATTGGTGATATGCACGCAGTAGGTAATTAAACATTATAAAACGTTTATTTATAGAATAACGCGACTAACGTCTGTCAAGTGCTTTTTTATCGAATTTTGTCATTCTTGGATGAATTATTATGCAATGGTTATTAAACTTAGTTATTTTTAACAAACGATACTATACTTAAATACACGGAAAGTTTTCAGTTTGCAGTGAATTTTTTTTTATGAATCAAGTAGATCAATCAGTTAAAGTTTTAAGTTACAGTGATTTTTCTTAATAACAACATAATATTTCCTTTATTAATATCGTTATGTTCACCGGCAAGTTATTAAATTATAATTTAGTTTAATATTTCAGAAGACCATACTTATATTTTTTTGTACATTTAATTTATATTCTGTTTTATTTGAATATTGTGATTTGTGACGTACATAAATTAATGTTTCGTGTCTATCTGTAGTCATGGACGTTTTAAATTTCAGGAAAATATTTTTTTTATTTAAATATAAAATAATGAGGTAAATTTTAAAACAAAAAAAAAATAAATATACAACATTATAGCAATTTTAATCGCTCATTAAAATACGTCATGAGGTTGTTATCAACTTTATTTTATGTAATGATCAAGAACTGCCAATATTGATATTACTATGAATGGTATATGATTATTTGCCAACTTCAAAACTCGTTTTTATGTGAATATTTCTGCATAAATAATTTTTGAATATGCAATAGACCGTTGCGGTTGTCAGACTGTGCGGACATTGGATACACGTGTCTCAGACCCAGTGAAACAACTTATAGCAGAAGAAAATCATTCCGTATTTGAAAGAGAATAATTCATATTGGATTCGCGTTAATTGCACTTTATACCTAGTGCTATCAAAATGCATTTAATATGCATCTGTATGTACTGCAAAGAAATTCCTAGAAATGGTTGATACCGTGATCACATACAGCATTATTATAATAATAGAGAGAATAGAGATCGTAATAAATCAATACGGAATCGAAGTGTCACTGTGATATTCAATTATATTTGCATTTTCGCGATTGTTCAAACGTAAAATAGGAAACAGAAATAAGATTTTAAACGCGATAAGCAAGATTTATCACACATTCGCTTGCGACATACAACTATTTCTCAACGATATTATGACTTTTTAGCTCTATCGTCGTTTCGTGCTTCTAATGCATTAAAAGTGTAAGGGCATTATCCAAATGCTTTTCGACTGGATGCTTCCATGTCACAATAATAGTAGCTATTATTGTTTCTAGCCTGCTGCGGGCAGAAGTGTAAATTTGATTACACAATAACCGGTTCCCTACAAGTACTTGGAGATAAGACATGTTAGTTATAACCTAATATTGTGATGCTATCGAACTTAGAAATGGGATTTCATATTTGTACTGTTAGCTAAACTATATTATATATTGTTATGGTTTCAAATTGACGTGCTTTGGAAGCTAATGGTGTGAAAGTTAATACCTAGTGTATTGTGTAGTTTATATTATGCTATATGACTGAAGAATATAGATGTTTAATAGTGTAAGTTTTACAAGTATAGTTACTTATATTATAGTAATGGTTTTAAGATTGAATTTGTACATTTGATTTGAAGGTAAGATATTTCATGAACAGAAGGATTTTTAAGCTTTCTTTTCTACACTTATTGCAGGGGAAGAATTTTAGTAGTGTATAGTGTATACCTACTACTGCTCTCTTTGCAACAAATGATTTCGGAGGTTATAGTTTGTTCCCTATATCTATTGTGCTTTTAGCAGTTTTCTTAATTATATTATATTTTAGTGACTGAGTCTAACTTTGTTTTATCAATTTAATGGAATTCTGATAATATCAATATACCAATTCAGAGTTGTCATGAATTCCGTTCTGTATTGGTACTTCAGAACCTACCTAGGTTTATAGTATTAATGAATGTATTAACTTCATTAATACAATGTGAATAGTGAATACAGTCGAATGAATGAAACATGAAATAAACTAGGAATGAGTTATGAATGAATATTGTATACCTAATCTTTTTCTTGTTTGTCTGCTTAATCAAAAGCTATGCTACACTAAACCAAAAGAGATTCTCTTGAGAAAATCTTCAAAAATGATTGAAAATATCGAAACAGAAACCATTTAAGGATATTTTTCATACCTACTAGATATCTATTAATTAGTATTATATATACTTATAATGAATTAAAAATTGTAACTTTAGTCTAATAAAGGGCTTAAACAGTTTATATTTAATTAATAAGGAAGGCACATTATACCAACTTTATAGGTATCTTTTTTTTTGTGCTCGCCAAAAAACTATTCTGTTTTCTTTTAAATTTATATTAAGTTTTATAAAGTTCGTTAAAAGATAATAGGTATGTTATACATGTATTGTTTACAAGTTATTATTTTTTATCAGCCTTATCAAACGTTGTAGAAATTGGTAACGCTGTTGCTATAATAATTCAGTATACTAAGATCATATGTCACAAGCCACTTTCATAAGTTGTAATCTTTTATTGGTAAGAAATATCAGCTTTATGTGTGAAATGTCAAGTTGGTGATATTTCGTAGAGTTCCACGTATGCGTATACGAATTATATGCTGCTATACATGTGTTTATCGCACTACGTGTTTACTTTGGAGCATGCCATGGGGTTCGTGCTGGCGCGATTTGTAGCTTGTTGATGTAGCAATGGGCGATGTATGAGCGACGCGCACGTGTATGGGTCGACGCTCTATATACATCCTAAGTCCTAACGTGGTTCCTAGCCATCTATAAGCATCTATCTAACCGATACCTAAGCTCCGTAAACCGCTACTCATTAAAACGAGCTAGTTGCATCTGCCGCGAGTGGACGCATCCTGCACGGATTCCGGGCTAGTGGGCGAGCCAGCATCGTCTGGGTACTTACGAAGACGTTCCACGTCATATGTCTCCTACACACATCGCTACACAAGGGCACTTGGGCCGATTGGCCCCACACACAACACTGAGCTCCACCGCTCGCTTGTGCCGCAACGTATTCGCGCCGGAAACCTCACTGATTCACAAAAATACGACAGAACCACCGAATTTCAGGCGCGCAAATCCACGGGAAGGCTCACGAGAGCGGCGCGGTCGGAGCGGCACCTGGCGCGGGCGGGGGGCGGCCCACGCACCGGCCTCGATTCTCGTCCGCCCGCCGCGCGGTTATCACTGCAATATGGCCGCTACTCACTTCCTCGGTGAAGTTCTTCGTTGATTTCTACTCCTGATCTCGACGACGGCGATTTTCTTTACGGTTCCGAACTCGTGCGGATTCACTGCACTTATTCTTATACACATTTTAATGGGAAACCGGGAGCGTTAGCGCTACGCTCCGACGAAACGAGCGTTCCGTTCGCAGGCACATTCCGCACTGGCGTCGGGTGCGGGAGCGGGCCGGCGGAGGCGCGCCCCCCGCCGCGCCCCTCCGCGCGCGCCTCGCCTTTTTATGAATGGAAGGCGGCCATACTGAATGAACCGCGTACACGAAGCAGTCGGCCGCTATTTTCGCAGGCGAGCGGGGTGAGTGCCGAAGGGGGGGAGCCGGAAACGGGCTGCGAGCGTTCGCGGTGCCAAATTTTGCGGCGCGGGCGACGGTAGCGGATGCGCTCGTTTATCGAGCTTCCGGCGAAATCCCCCCCCCCCCCCCCCCCCCGCAACCGCATCCGGGAATTAGGTTTCCGGCCAACGAGAGCTGCACCACCCCGCCCACTTTCCTTTAATGATTATTACTCGTTACGATAACGAGAGCCTATCGCCTGGAGCGGACCTCATTACGATCCAATTGACTTGTGACACAGATCTTACAACTAATCTTGCACATAGTGTGGCTCAAAGAATGCAGGCCGTTATCGATAGGTCTACCAATCGTCATTTTTGCAAGGTTGCCGCGACAAACTGTTGTGCAACCTCTCTGTGTCAAGGACAAGCGATAACGCAACGCCTCACGGGAGCGCCAACTAAATAGCTTCTTCTGTCTACACCTACCGTTGCATATTGTACTCCTGTCTACATAGGTATAACATTTTACATTCATTGAGTCGATAAAACTTATCTCCTCACTACATAATGTTTGCGTCTTTGCTCAAGAATTAAGTACATCTGAAAAATGCCAATAAATAATAAATATCTACCTACTCTAAGAAAAAACAGATAAATTGTGATCTCAATCAATAATCTCAAACTCGTATTTTCTTGTAAATTAGCACACATACAAAACATTCTCAAAGAAATAATATTATGGGTGTTCAATCTTCTCTTGTATTTCCCCTCCTCACATTGATAATAAATAATAATCATCAAGATTGACTTTTAATAAAAATATTACAGAGATAAAATATATGAACAAAAAACAATAGCATAATGAACTTCACCACAATAATATCATCCATTATTAATGGGATCGTAAAAAATATTAACAAAACAAGAATAATTATATAATGAATGAATAGAGCCTTGCAAGATGTTTGAGCCCAACAAAAACTTCTACCTGCTTCCATTGTTTAGGTGTGTCCAAGTCGCATGATTTTAAAATTAAAATTTCTCGTCATTTATGAATATTCTTGAATGAAACCACATCAATGTTCAGAGCGTTTTTGTGACGAATACAAGGAAACTTTATGTATTTAAATATGTACGTGTGTAGATAGATAAAAAATCAGGTGTTAGGTTACGACGAGTTTTAATTTTAACGTCTTTGCATTCCTAACATTCGATTGCTTGTATCTTTTAGAGTTCGATTAAATTGTTATATGTACAATGTTCGTTTTTTATTTCTATTATACAAATACACCTACGATATTTATTCTTAGTTTTTGAATTAGCAACAATAAAAGCTATGATTTTAGGTACCGTTATTATATTTTCCAATGTATTCCATCCTCATATTCTAACACACATATAACATAGTTAATTTAGAGTGAATTTAAATAAGAATCGTTGTTAATCATCGCAGATGTGTAGAGCAAAGTAATTTTTCAACCGGAACCGGATCGGCATGTGTTTAAAGATTTCTGAACGAAAAAATGTTGGGTCCTTAGTTTTTAACTGCCTTATTTCCGTTGGAATAAAAAGAAATGTAAAACAAAAAGTGGAACTAAATATGAAATATGTTGTATTGCATATGGCTATATAAATGATCCGATCTTAGTTGACATGATTTATTAAATGGATATGTACCACATTAACAATAGGTAGTAATACTAGGTCTAGACCGTGGCCTCCGAAGATAAACAAAGAAAAAATGACCTAAACCATATTCCTATAAAAATACATAGTACCTATAGGTAGTTGAGATGGCAGATAAATACAAAAACTATATAGGTTGATAAAATTCTTCAATAGGTATGTATAGAATACAGAGTTGATAACAATCTTATTTTTATTACCACCGTTGAAACCAGTTATAAAATCGTCGAATAATTATAAAAAATTGGACCTAGACAATATATTGGAGTCTAATGAGCTGTGTAGCAAGTTCTTTCGATGGCAGCTGAATGAATTATGATTCTGAAAGATATCTGTAATCTGCAAAATAGTGTTTTTGCTGCAAAAGCAGACGCAAAGTGAGGGATTCGAACGCGTATTTCTATATTTATGTTTTAAACTACCAAACGTATTATTAGATAAGTTTTTCTTGTTTTTTTAAGGATTTGAAGAATTTGATCCTAGTTACAATTGTTAATTTATAACTTTAAAAAAAAGTTCAGACTAAAAGATAATATGTATTATTTAGATTTTGATTAAACTTATTACTTGTAATACTAATCTCTCCTAAGTATAGTGCGTATATTTCTATAAAATTATAGCTATCAATATATTAAATTAAAAGTTACAATAGATCATCAAATATCCCAATCTCTTGCAAATCCAATAATAGCAAACGTTTCAAATAAATACCTTTTGTTTGAAGTCGGTTAAAAAGAAAATGACACCGTTAGTAAACCTCACATGGGCTCGATTCACGGAAAGTCAACAGGAGCCACACAATACGCTTTATTCGAAGCGCGTTCAACGAAAATCACTAATGACTTGTTAGAATTTATATTGGCGCAAAAATACAATTCGCGTTATTATGGCGTAAACATAGCTTTATTGTACCTAGTTATTTTGATATAATTTGATTGTGGTATTTCTTGCGGTTTATTTATGTGTTATTTTTATAAATTGCCGGGGTTAACAGAGGTCACGAAAGAGACAATTTTGTGACATTCTAGTGACCTCTCTGTCTCTAGTTTTAGAAAAACATCAAATTCTATTTCACTTATTACCTGCTATTGCAGTTAATATAAGCCAATTAAGATATATTTGCTCATAAATATTGAATTTCTCAACTAAATCGAAAATTAAAAATAAACATGCCACATTTATAATTGCAAATAATGAGTGCAGGTTTAGCGATAAATCTTATTAAGTGAAAACGTTTTAAAATTACGATATCCGTGGTAATTGTGGCCTATCGGATAGAAATCAGGCTTTGCTTGATATTCTGGAGGCGGCGCGTTGGCTGGCGGAAGCCTGCGAACGCTTTCCATCCGTTTATACGCATACGAACGTATACATATACATAGTAGGTATATATAGATATCTCCATGGGCACTATGTTGATCAAACGTGCCATATAGTTAGTAATTATTTGATCCGTTTTCACTTGTTGATCCGGTTGGTATTTGTGGATCCATTGCCACACCACCGTCCGTATGTGGATCCGAACGGAGCCACAAGTGTAACCATCAGTAATAATAATAATTACGTGCTTTTTATACAAATCCACCTTTTTTGCGTTTAAGCTCTTGTTGATCCGATTCAAATGAGCCAATCAGAGCCCACCGAGCTCAGCCATTGGTCGCTTGCGGCCTTAGCCATTTGAATGTTTTTAAAGACATTTATTCCCGTTATAGAAACGTATGTTGCCGTTCGCCTTCCATAATTTGTTCGGATCTTCGGGAGGGCAAGATAGCTAGCTCGTCTATTAGGATAGTGGCGATTTGATGTTGAGATTAAGGTGCGTCGGGGTAACATCGTAAAAGGGTAAAGTACGAAAATTCTCATTTACCTGAGATTTCGGCAAATAGTTTTACTTATGACAACCTAGCGGTGAAGGACAACTCATGCCGTCCCCCATCTCACACTGCCTCGAGCGTTCTAACCGTGTGGTTGTGTGTGAAATGCATTTTTTGCCAACTGTCATTTTCGACGAAATTTTGAAGATTTTCGATCTTTACCCATCATCTGTAACTTTCCTCTCAGGTGAGATATTTATATGTTTTATACTTGTAATTGTTTATTATTACGTTATTAGTGATAACAAAGCAGTAGATAGTTCATAAATAGTGCCATTTCGGACATTTTTGTATTTTCGATCTTTACCAATCGTTTTGATATGAGGTAAGTTCGGAATACTATTCATTCGAACTTGCCCCGTTTCAAACGCTCATATAAAAAAGCAGGGGTTCTCAACTTGGGTCATATTATATCGTTTTAAGTTTGACATAACAAATTAAAATGATAAAACATTAATATCATTGAGATTATTTCTGTTTATGTAATTAAAAGGCTGTGGATATTTTAGGACGTAAATATTATAGAAAATCGCTTCGTGCCACCAATTACACTCAGGAAGATTTAAATGCTGCCTTAGAAAGCATAGCAAAAGGGGAAGAAGCCAATATGCTGCTGCAAAACATTACAGAATACCAGTATCGACACTCAATGACAGGATTAAACTCAAACTCAAACATTTATTTATTCAATTAGACTACTTTTAGTAGCACTTTCGAATCGTCATTACATAAGTATTTTTAACATTTACCACCGATTCGGAAAGCAGTATCTATGGAGAAGAACCGGCAAGAAACTCCATAGTTGCTCTTTTAAAATCATGTCAATATTACATAATCTGTAACTTATATCTAACTACATAATCTATACTAATATTATAAAGCTGAAGAGTTTGTTTGTTTGTTTGTTTGTTTGTTTGTTTGTTTGAACGCGCTAATCTCGGGAACTACTGGTCCGATTTGAAAAATTCTTTCGGTGTTAGATAGCCCATTTATCGAGGAAGGTTATAGGCAACACTAATTTAGGATAATATATTTCATCACGCTACGGGCAACAGGAGTGGAGCCACGGGGGTGAAACCGCGCGGAGCAGCTAGTATATCATAATATTATGCCAAAGAATTAAAGGTAAAACTATAATAAAAAGCCAAACCCTGGGTAGACCAACCGCCATTCCTATCGAAATAGAATTCAGATTAGCCAATGCTCTAATAATACTGGAAAAATGGGGTTTTGGTCTCTCCAGGATCGAAATAATAAACCTCGTCGAAGAATTTATCAAACTGAATGGAATCGCTACACCGTTTAAGAATGGGAGGCCGGGATCGGACTGGCTGTATAATTTTCGCAAACGCCATGACCTTTCTATAAAAAAACCACAGCCTATATAACATGTCAGACGCCAAATGACTGATTCTTTTATCATTGAAGAATATTTTAATTTACTAGAAAAGGTATTGCTGGACCTTGATTTAGTAAACAGACCTAGCCAAGTATGGAACCTAGATCCATCAAAGACTAAGGTAGTTGGAAAAATTGGAAAAGCTTCCTCACGCACCACATTTGGCACAGGAAAAGAAAATATAACAGTGTTGGCTGCAGTTAACGCTAATGGAGCAAAGTTAACGCCACTCATTGTTTTTAAAGGTAAATAATATGTTTGGAATCAGTGGATACCGGACGTAAAAAATGAATACGGTTTTGAATAAGCATATGCTGCTAGTAAAAAAGGGTATCTTTCTGTAAGTGTAAAATATTGTTTGATTATTAAAAATATAAATTGTATCCAAATTTTGTTTCCATTCATTTCCTAGTTATGATAACTACTATGTCAATATTTAGACGTAGATCATCGGCAAGGGACAATGGATAGTAATGTACTTGCACAACTACCTATTATGATATTAAAACGGTTGAGAACCTCTGTCTGAATTTGGTAGATGTGGGGAAAGACCGGATTATAAAATTCATTATTTTACAATATTTAATACTTTTTTTACTTTAAAATACTTTGATAAAGAAACTCGTATACTTTTACATGCTTTACACAATTTGTCAGAGAATCCGAGGAGATAAAACGAAAATTTTAAAAAATACCACCAATTGCCGGTCTTCCCCCCTACATTACGATCTTTACCCGTTTTCATTATTTTCGTTTGTGTGTACATTTTTATTAATATTTATATTAATATATAAGAATAATGATTTTCAGCCTGGTGCAAAGTAAAGTACAATCTGTTGGTTCTATTGAAAGTTTTATAATTTTCTGCTACATTATGTGCTTCGGATCTATATAGATGCTTAAAAAAATATACCTCATCTCATCAAAATCTCGTTCGATGTTGCCCCGATCCACCTTATAATATTTGTATTTATGTTTTTATGTAGCGCTTTGCGGATGAACATACACGTATTATAAAAGTATAATTGTTTTAAATTCATTATTTTAGTGTCGTCGTAGATTTTATTTGTAGAAGTTAAAAAAAGGATAGTTAAAGATAGTTTTAATGATTTTATTTTGTAAAATTTGGAGTGGCGCTAATTTATTTTTGTAAGCACTCCCCCAGACTTCTATTAAATACATTAGGTGCGGCTTTACTAACGTGTTGTAGATGGTGTGGCGTAATTTATGAGGTATGCAAGAAGTAATATTACGCAAAGATCTAAGAAGTGCTGATAATTTATTTTTTAGGTGGTCGATGTGATAATTCCATTTCAGAGAGCTGCCGATTCGCAATATTCTATTATGTTATTTCTCGTGGGTTTTATGTTCTAATACGACACCGTTAATTTTAAATGGAGTGTATGGTGGAATAATTTTGTTATGAGCTTTGAATTTAGATATATTTATTTTTAGGAGATTGCATTGAAACCATTTATTTAATTCATTTTGTGTTTGCGCTATCGTGTCATGTATAGAGGGAACAAAATAAAACAGACAAGTGTCATCCGCATAAAGTGTTAGGTGACCATTTAGCTTTAAATCTTGTAAATTATTAATATAAATTAAAAAAAGCAATGGGCCTAGAATCGAACCTTGTGGTATGCTACATGTAATTGGTAAGGGAATGCTATCGTGGTTATCTATTTTAACTATTTGTGAAATATTTATCGATTTTTTAAATATGATTTCAGCATATCTAGTGCTTTACCATTAATGTTAATGGATGTTAATTTCTTTATTAAAAGTTCGTTGGAAACGGTATCGAAGGCCTTTTGTAGGTCAATAAACACTCCCAAAACTATATTATTTGCGTCAATGTTCTGTTTTATTTTAATAGTTAGGTCCGTAGTCGCTGACAGAGTGTTACTTTTTGGCTTTAATCCGTATTGACGCACTGAAATAAAATAAAATGAGTCTAAATATTTTTCTAATCTCGTGTGTAAAATCTTCTCCAATATTTTTGACAATACTGGCAAAACCGAATACTCACTCTTATAGATAGGAGTTACCTTCGCTATTTTTAACGAGTCCGGAAAACGTCTATGACTTATGGCTTGGTTAAAACAGTCGCTTAAAGTATGATTTAATTTTTCTTTGATGCATTTAATTGCTTTTGTAGTAATACCATCAAGACCTGTACTACAGTTTGAATTAAGGTTATTTATAATTATTTATAATTATATATTTTTACTGGCTTCGGTAGGTCTGAACTTATTAGTGAGGTAATTTTTAAAATTTCGTAGTTGTCTTTAGATTTCCTCTCCTCTGAATTATAAGATGTCTTTCTGGGAAACCAGTAAAAATTACATTTTTTTCGCGGCTCTTTCTGTCCCGTAGTTCCTTGATTAAGTTTTAATTTATATGAAGTTGATTTTTAGACGTAAAACCCGATGGGTTGGCTGACTGATTTATTGTTTGAAGATTTATTTCCAGTGATTTTATTTTACTCTCACCCTGGTTTATCTGGGATTCTAATTGAGAAATAGCACTCTTCAATATGTTTTGTTCAGTAATTATCATACATGCTGATGACTTAATTTCATTGATTTGATTCGTATTTTGGCGAATTAAATTCAAAGATTGTTCGTTCGACGATTTAATTTCGGTAATTTGTGGTTTTACCTCAGAAATGTTTTCATGAATTTTGTTTACTATTTGTTCATTTGAGCATACATATTTTTCAAGTAATGTACTAATAAGACTCAACTCCGACCGAATATCCTTCATATCATCACTAAATCTGCAATCTTGTTCTAGCGGTTGTTTTCGTTTTCTGTAAGTAATTTGAGTATCAGTTGGCGTAGAACTCGTAGAAAACGAACTTAGCTTCGATAGATCGGGATGCGATCCACGGGCAGTACCCACTGCATGTTGGCGATCTGCGTACACTCATATTTACTCTGCAATGGATAATTTGTGCAGGAATATGAGTCGTCATTTGTTTGACCTAAATCTAACATTTTAATTATTTTATCAGATTGATGTCAGAACCAGGGCAAAGGCGAACGCTACACGTCAACAAATATTATGATAATTATCTTGATATTTACTGATGTATCTTGGGAGAGATCACAGCACACCCTACACCATCAATACTGACGGCAAGATAAATATAGCGATCTAGGTCCTGGGATCAGATCACAAGGATTTCCAGAAATCCAGCGATATATTTTGATCCGTCAATACACTACCCTACACGTCAATAAATATCGTAATCCGATAGTAAATATTGACGGATCACGTGAAGCGTTCGCGAAAGAGTTGCCCTGATTCAAGTGGTAGGTTGTTATTTGTAGGTTGCATACTACTTGAGAATTATCACCGTCACTGTATGACGAAAGGTTCGTCCAAATATCTATCTTTTTAGGGTTCCGTATTCTTAGTTTCACAACGTTTTCAATAAGTTTCAATTGAATTACGGTCGACTTCTTCAACTTCCATAAAACTCAGGAGATTTTTTGCTAGCCCTAATTTCATATCCCCATGTCAATGTCATGCAAGTGCATATAAATGGAACAGATCAACATACGACTTATGATTTGGTATATAAAACGGAGTCAAGAAGTGTTTGAGCATTTCAAAATTTGAACCGTTACGGAGTCGAGTTCGTCTAGTCTAGGCGGATTTAGCAATGTATGGAACATTATACCTAACTATAATATGTTTGTGTACGGAGCCAACAAATACTGTAGTGTTTACGAAAAATTAATCTACGTTACTTAATATACAGTTTCGTTATGTCGGATCAAATAAAGCTTTAATTTTGATAATATATATGGATCTGATCAACATACGACTTTGGATTTGGTATATAAAACGGAGCCAACAAGTGTTTATGGGTTTCTGAATTTCGGCCGTTACGGAGTCGATTCAGTTCAAGATCTTAGCAATAAAAATGTTGAGTATATCAATTTCTCTATGAATACGTTTGGCAACATCGCTCAAATATTTGCGCCGTTGCCACTCCGGGCAAGATCTATGCAACCGGAGTCGAGTAATATGGGGGAAAAGGTGGAGTCAGGAATGCACGGCAGTCTGGCTGGATCAACTTAGTGCCCAAGTTGGTATTTATATATGTGGGAATAGGATAAAATATTAAGATGTATTTCATGATTACTAGTTTTATTTTTAGTCTGTGTTTTTCTATTATTTAATCTGTGGACATGTTATCTGTAGACTGTAGATTTTTGGTTGTCTATGACTTGACTTTGTGTTTTTTGGTACGAGGTAATGGAGATTTGTGAAAATGTATTTTTGATATGTAACCGGTGTCTGGGAAATAAATCGATTGGGCGAATTTGGCTTTTCATTTTACACCATCCCCACATAATTTGGGGGCTCGTCCGGGATACGGGATGGTGGAATAAAGAAAAAACAGACGAAGACTATGATGCCGGTGATTTAACCTGATTAAGAATTTACGAATTACGAACGAAGACTAAGATTTAAAGAAGCTTATGATTATACGATTACGACTTGAAGACTATAAAACTTTTTATTTACATTATTCAACATGCCGCCGAAACGAGTAAAAGATGATGATGATTGTGGTGAACCATCGCCGCGTATTTCCTTCAATGACTTAGAGAAATCAATGACGCCATTTTCGGGTGATGATGCCTATGGCATCGAAACATTCGTAAAAGATTTTGAAGATATTTCCTCTTTAATGCAATGGGGCGAAATAGAAAAACTCATATTTTCGAAGCGGCTTCTCGCGGGAACCGCCAAGCTATTTTTACGTTCACTAAGTGGGACCACCACGTGGGATACACTTAAGTCTGAGCTCCGTGAGGAATTTGGTAAGAAGTTGAACAGTGCAACTGTTCACAAGAGACTTTCAACTCGCCGGATGAAGATGAATGAGACTCATCAGCAATATTTTTTACATATGAAGGAACTTGCAGTACTTGGGAATGTTGAAGATGAAGCCCTGATGGAATATGTCATCGACGGTATTAAAGACAGTGAGTCCAACAAAAATATTTTATATGGCGCTTGTAACATTAAAGAATTCAGAAAGAAATTAGACATTTATTCAGAAATTAAGAAAAAATCATATTCACCTAATAAGATTCAAAGTAATTCAGTATCAAAGTCCATTGGCATGAAAATTCAAAAAACACTACGAGTAAAGAGATGTTTCAATTGTGGAGATTTAGATCATGAGTCGCCTAATTGTACTAAAGGCATTAAATGTTTTAAATGCAACTTGTTTGGCCATAAATCAACTGAATGTTCTAAAAGTATAAAAAAGAGTTTGGAAATTATGTCAACTAAAAATAATATTGATGTGAGACCTTTCAAGAAGCTGAAAATAAATAATATTGATGTAGAAGCCCTGATTGATACCGGAAGCGATGCTAATTTAATAATTATGTCTTATTTTAGGAAGATTCAAGGTGAAAAATTGTTATCTTATAGTTCAGGAACAACAGAAACTTTAACTGGAATAGCTGAAAAGGAAATTTATACAAAAGGATCTTTCACAGCAAAAATTGAAATTGATGATTGTTATTTTGAAACTTTATTTTATGTTGTTGATGATGGCGCTATCCCTGTCAACATTATATTAGGAAATCCTGTACTGAAAGAAGTAGAAATCAATTTTAAATCTGGAACTATCACTGCAACCAGAATATTACACCTTACAATGCTAGAGAATGAAAATGAAGATATCACAAATATTGAAAATAAAGAATATAAGAATAAAATACAGAATATTATAAAAGAATATAACCCCAAAAGATGTACTAAAGAATCAAATGTAAAACTTAAAATATTATTAACCGATGATGTACCAGTTTATCAGAATCCACGACGATTGTCACCTTTGGAGCTTAACATTGTTGACAAACAGATTAAAGAATGGCTTGATGAAGGAATAATAAAAACAAGTAAGTCTGATTATGCTAGTCCAATAGTGCTTGCAAAAAAGAAGAATGGAATGTTATGGAAGATTAAGGATGGAAATAAATTAATGGTTGTACCTAAGAAAATGCAAAATGAAATTATAAGAAAACATCATGAAAACGGACATTTTGGTTGTGTTAAGACTGAGGAATTAATAAATAGAAATTATTATATGGAGAATTTAAAAGAAAAGATTAAAACAAACATTGATAATTGCGTGGAATGTATACTTAATTCAAATAAAAGAGGAAAGAAGGAAGGATTTCTACATGTAATAGATAAAGGTGATTTACCATTGTCTACTTACCATATTGATCATCTACGACTGTTGACTCATCTGGGACAGATGATTCTGCAGGATGACCGTGTGGGAATAGGATAAAATATTAAGATGTATTTCATGATTACTAGTTTTATTTTTAGTCTGTGTTTTTCTATTATTTAATCTGTGGACATGTTATCTGTAGACTGTAGATTTTTGGTTGTCTATGACTTGACTTTGTGTTTTTTGGTACGAGGTAATGGAGATTTGTGAAAATGTATTTTTGATATGTAACCGGTGTCTGGGAAATAAATCGATTGGGCGAATTTGGCTTTTCATTTACACCATCCCCACATATATATATATATATATATAGATATCTCCATGGGCACTATGTTGATCAAACGTGCCATATAGTTAGTAATTATTTGATCCGTTTTCACTTGTTGATCCGGTTGGTATTTGTGGATCCATTGCCACACCACCGTCCGTATGTGGATCCGAACGGAGCCACAAGTGTCACCATCAGTAATAATAATAATTACGTGCTTTTTATACAAATCCACCTTTTTTGCGTTTTAGCTCTTGTTGATCCGATTCAAATGAGCCAATCAGAGCCCACCGAGCTCAGCCATTGGTCGCTTGCGGCCTTGGCCATTTGAAGGTTTAAAGACATTTATTCCCGTTATAGAAACGTATGTTGCCGTTCGCCTTCCATAATTTGTTCGGATCTTCGGGAGGGCAAGATAGCTAGCTCGTCTATTAGGATAGTGGCGATTTGATGTTGAGATTATGATATTTGTATTTATGTTTTTATGTAGCGCTTTTCGAATGAACATACACGTATTATAAAAGTATAATTGTTTTAAAATCATTATTTTAGTGTCGTCGTAGATTTTATTTGTAGAAGTTAAAAAAGGATAGTTAAAGATAGTTTTAATGAATTTATTTTGTAAAATTTGGAGTGGCGCTAATTTATTTTTGTAAGCACTCCCCCATACTTCTATTAAATACATTAGGTGCGGCTTTACTAACGTGTTGTAGATGGTGTGGCGTAATTTATGAGGAATGGAAGAAGTAACATTACGCAGAGATCTAAGAAGTGCTGATAATTTATTTTTTAGGTGGTCGATGTGATAATTCCATTTCAGTGAGCTGCCGATTCGCAAACCTAGGTATTTCTCGTGGGTTTTATGTTCTAATATAACACCGTTAATTTTAAGTGGAGCGTGTGGTGAAATAATTTTGTTATGACTTATGAGCTTTGAATTTAGATATATTTATTTTTAGTAGATTGCATTGAAACCATTTATTTAATTCATTTTGTGCTTGCGCTATCATGTCATGTCTATACATGACAAAATAAAACAGACAAGTGTCATCCGCATCAAGTGTTAGGTGACCATTTATCTTTAAATCTTATAATTTATTAATATAAATTAAAAAAAGCAATGGGCCTAGAATCGAACCTTGTGGTATGCCACATGTAATTGGTAAGGGAATGCTATCGTGGTTATCTATTTAAACTATTTGTGATCGTTTTTTTAAATATGATTTCAGCATATCTAGTGCTTTACCATTAATGTTAATGGATGTTAATTTCTTTATTAAAAGTTCGTGAGAAACGGTATCGAAGGCCTTTTGTAGGTCAATAAACACTCCCAAAACTATATTGTTTGCGTCAATGTTCTGTTTTATTTTAATAGTTAGGTCCATAGTCCCTGACAGAGTGTTACTTTTTGGCTTAAATCCGTATTGACGCACTGAAATAAAATTAAATGAGTCTAAATATTTTTCTAATCTCGTGTGTAAAATCTTCTCCAACATTTTTGACAATACTGGCAAAACTGAAATTGACCTATAGTTACCAGGTTCAAATTTTGAGCCACTCTTAGGCCGCGTTTCCACCTGCAAGAAAACTTCCGCGAGAAATGTCCGACAGTCTGTCCGACAGCAACTTGCAAGTCTAATTCCGCGTTTCCACCTGCAAGTAGACTTGCAAGTTGCTGTCAGACAGACTGTCGGACATTTCTCGCGGAAGTTTTCTTGCAGGTGGAAACGCGGCCTTATAGATAGGAGTTACCTTCGCTATTTTTAACGAGTCCGGAAAACGTATTTGAATTATGGCTTGGTTAAAACAGGCGCATAAGGTATTATTAATTTTTCTTTGATGCATTTAATTGCTTTTGTAGTAATACCATCAAGACCTGTAATACTACAGTTTGAAGTAAGTTTTTAAGCTTATTTATAATTATATATTTTTACTGGCTTCGGTAGGTCTGAACTTATTAGTGAGGTAATTTTTAAAATTTCGTAGTTGTCTTTAGATTTCCTCTCCTCTGAGTTATAAGATGTCAATGCTGGGAAACCAGCAAAAATTACATTTTTTTGCGGCTCTTTCTGTCCCGTAGTTCCTTGATTAAGTTTTAATTTATATGAAGTTGATTTTTAGACGTAAAACCCGATGGGTTGGCTCATGGCTGACTGATTTATTGATTGAAGATTTAATTTCAGTAATTTTATTTTACTCTCACCCTGGTTTATGTGAGATTCTAATTGAGAAATAGTACTCTTCAATATGTTTTGTTCAGTAATTATCATACATGCTGATGACTTAATTTCATTGATTCGATTCGTATTTTGGCGAATTAAATTCAAAGATTGTTCGTTGGACGATTTAATTTCAGTAATTTGTGTTTTTACCTCAGAAATGTTTTCATGAATTTTGTTTACTATTTGTTCATTTGAGCATACATATTTTTCAAGTAATGTACTAATACGGCTCAACTCCGACCGAATATCCTTCATATCATCACTAAATCTGCAATCTTGTTCTAGCGGTTGTTTCCGTTTTCTGTAAGTAATTTGAGTATCAGTTGGCGTAGAACTCGTAGAAAACGAACTTAGCTTCGATAGATCGGGATGCGATCCACCGGCAGTACCCACTGCACCACTGCTCGTTAAACGTGTTGGCGATCTGCGTACACTCATATTTACTCCGTAATGGATAATTTGTGCAGGAATATGAGTCGTCATTTGTTTGACCTAAATCTAACATTTTAATTATTTTATCAGATTGATATCAGAATCAGGGCATAGGCGAACGCTACACGTCAATAAATATTATGATAATTATCTTGATATTTACTGATGATTCAAGAGGTAGGTTGTTATTTGTAGGATGCATACTACTTGAGAATTATCACCGTCACTGTATGACGAAAGGTTCGTCCAAATATCTATCTTTTTAGGGTTCCGAATTTTTAGTTTCACAACGTTTTCTATAAGTTTCAATTGAATTACGGTCGACTTCTTCAACTTTCATAAAACTCAGGAGATTTTTTGTTAGCCCTAATTTCATATCCCCATGTCAATGTCATGCAAGTGCATATAAATGGAACAGATCAACATACGACTTATGATTTGATATATAAAACGGAGTCAAGAAGTGTTCGAGCATTTCAAAATTTGAACCGTTACGGAGTCGAGTTCGTCTAGTCTAGGCGGATTTAGCAATGTATGGAACATTACCTAACTATAATATGTTTGTGTACGGAGCCAACAAATACTGTAGGGTTTACGAAAAATAATCTACGTTACTTAATATACAGTTTCGTTATGTCAGATCAAATAAAGCTGTAATTTTGATAATATAAATGGATCTGATCAACATACGACTTTGGATTTGGTATATAAAACGGAGCCAACAAGTGTTTATGGGTTTCTGAATTTCGGCCGTTACGGAGTCGATTCAGTTCAAGATCTTAGCAATAAAAATGTTGAGTATATCAATTTCTCCATGAATACGTTTGGCAACATCGCCCAAAAATTTGCGCCGTTGCCACTCCGGGCAAGATCAATGCAACCGGAGTCGAGTAATAAGGGGGAAAAGGTGGAGTCAGGAATGCACGGCAGTCGGGCTGGATCAACTTAGTGCCCAGGTTGGTATTTATATATATATATATATATATATAGTGAAGTGCACGTTGACCGCAATTGTCTCCAATACCGGGATACATGTTCTGTTTTATATCTATCTTTATCTACAGATAATGTAACACTATTCTATAATAATAATTTAAAGCTGAAGAGTTTGTTTGTGTGTGAAAGTGCTTATGTCAGAAACTGCTGAACCGATTTCAAAAATTCTTTCACCGTTGTATAGTAGTTAACCTAGACCTCGAGGACGTGTTGCTTACAGGCTAACTTACGAACTATAATATGGAGTTAGGTGATATCTCTGTTGAAGTAAAGAACATCTCTGTGTGATGATGATGGTGATTAAGTATTTAACTAAATACTTACTCATGCTACTATTATAACTATTTGTTTGTACTGTACTATTATAACTTGTTGTAACATAGAAGTTTCACTGATAAAATATTACAGAGTGAAGCCGTAAGGAAATGACGATGGGCAAAATCCGTAAATATTTAATATACCTACTTATGTTATAAATCACACACCGCACATTCGATACATTGTAATTACCGTAAAGTGATTGTTACGAATAATTTGGAATAATTGAAGCTCATATTAATCTACACGGGTTTTGATATTACGAAATAACTTGTCTGGTTACTTAACAGTGATAAGTAGTTTATTTTGAACGTTATTTATCTTTCGCGAGTTAAAACCGCGATAAATGCTTAACAAGAGCGTTTGTTTGTCTAAAACTATCAAATATCATTAATAATAATATTATGTACAAACGATTTAATGACAGAATCGAATTATTAACTGTAGCACCGGATGTGATGATAAAGGAATGCTTATTTAGCGTCGTTGATATCGAAAAGTAGAATAATGTGGTCTAAATATGTTGGACATTCTGTTTCTGTATCTAATTATGAATGAATAGGTACATTTTATAATATATCAGCACCTTATATTTTTATAGCGTTTATAAAATAAGAACATTTATAATTTATTAAGTAAGTATTTCTTGAATGAATTGACCATTGACAGAAATCTGGACGTATAATTAAATTGTAAGGTGTTTAATGTTACGAAGTAATTATAATAATTTGAAGAGATGTCATAAAAAAATCTCTATATCTTTCGCGTCAATGATAAAATGGAGAATGTAGGTATGTAACAGAGTGACGTGTTGTATTTTGATAAGAGATTGAATAAAGTTTCAGATTTCCGTGTTATCATGTCACAAATGGACCTTCCTAGAATCGATTAACACGCACGTTTTGCGCATTGGCGGTTTTCGCGGATACCTACCAATTTTTTATACCGTTTGGCTCGTAAACATGTGTGATCCGACAAATTAACATACAAACAGCGTCTACATAAGCAGGAAACATCAAGAAAAAATAGAATATGATTATTAACGGATGCGAGATATCACATAAATTTTACAAGTAGGTATATTAGATGTAGAGGATACAAATAATAAAATATTATTTATTTTGATGCGTCCTACCTATATTTCGTTTTGAATTCGATGTCTCATATCTATTTTAAATCATGGTAAAAAAAGGTTTACATAAAATTTTCATCATATCGCTAACGGTTCTGGAGAGAGGGGGGACTCATTAATTTAACAATTTTTATGTCACAGAACATAAGTCAAACAATATAGTACCTAAGAGAAACCTCGTCTCATAAAATTTTATATGTTCCATTTGCTTTAGCATAAACCAATAAATTTAGCCATCGAATAATTATATGCAAACGATAAAGTATTGGTGGAGTGTGGGGTATAAAACGTTAGATCGGATCGGCCCGCGGTGAGTTATAGTTAATCGTCCAATTATGTTATAATAATGTATGTTACGTAAGAACAAAAGCTAGAATGAAGGATCTCGTTGAATGGCCGTGTGTCGCACGAGTCGATCCATTCACGGCACGCACGTCGCTCGCCGGTGAGCGGTGACCTTAGCCGACCCGCGTCGCTAATAGCGAATATTCGTATGTCGTACCGCGTACGCAACGACGGCAACTAGGCAACGATAGATTCGATCTCGTGTGTGGAACACGAGCTGTATAAAATTCTTCTCATTTTAATTGAAGGCAATTACATAAATTCCACTAGGCGGGAGCGCGAGGGGAGCGGCGCGCGGGGCGCGGCGGGCGACCTTCTCTGAGGCCGTCCGCCGCTCATCGCTAGCTATTACTGCGGCAGGCGGCTAGCGCACCACCATAATAACTGACCACGACCATTCAACCAACAATATCACTTTTGAGACTAATACTGTCATTAACTTACATTAGCAGACAAGTCTATACATAATTAATAAATGTTGTACCTAGTTATTCTTCTTTCAAACAATAATATTTACTTACTAGCCAATAGCTATGTTATTTCCTATTACCTAAATACGAAACGTTGTAAGTTATGTGTTGAGAAAATATTATAATCGTGAAATAAGAATGACGTTTATGCGGTTAATTACAGAACAATTTAATAATGTCACTAATAGCCGTGTAATTAAGTAATAAAATTCTTTTTATTTACGCGAATTAACATTTAACTTGTAATTAACGACTTGTCTACATAAATCATAAAAATTATTGAATTTAAAATTTATAATTCATACACGTAAGAAACGACAATTCTGGTTGGCAACAGAGGTCTACAAATATGAATGTCAATGATCCCGAGACGGTATATAGCTATATATTGCGTAACGTCTTATATCAAATTAGTTCTTTACCATGCTACATGCATGTTTATGTGTATTTATGAATTGTGCTCGATTTATATTTAGCTACCGTTTATTTGTATGTGAACTGTGAAGCTATCTGCAACGTTTGTTTGTGGAAATAAACGAGAAGCGTGTCCCGTAATTCAATCGGGCGTTCACACAATTCCGATTGTACGATATCCGTGACGCACAGTGCAATGTATCATAGAAAATCTGAGCGATGCAACCACTATAGTGGGTCGACCAATAGCCATCATTAACTTTTTATTTACGATCTCTAATGACTCAGCTTGCAAACATTAAATTAGAATCTTCGACACTTATAACGTTTTTATTCCACATTCCGCCCGTTGCCTGATTATTGAATTCCGTGTAGATGACGTGTGCTCCAGGATGTACACAATGGTCAAAAATCAAAAGCAGTGACAGAGGCCGGAGTAGTTTGTACTGTGTACGGGCCAATGACATCACTTTCCACTACTAAACCATGGCTATGTTGATATTTGATAATGCACTCTATCACAACATGGTAGACTTCATAGTAATTTGCAGCATGGAGGTGCGTATTCAAATATTTTTTTATCCGTCAATACGTGGCTTGTTTCGTAGGTGTTATGTTACATACTTATTTGCACGTAACTAAAACTTTGATGAACTATGGTTATTACTTATTATTTATTAAGTGTGGGCACTGGGCACTCGTCATTGACTCGATTTATTTTTGTGTGTTCTAGCTGTTGGCCGTCCACTATGCATGCTTCCACTAGTTACTTTCTTATAAAAAAATGGAGTAGCTATTTTATTTTTTTATTGTTTAGGTACCTCTGAATTTTTATAGAAAACAAATGAATCGAGAAGTAACCATAGTTTTTATTAGGTTTACATATTGCATACTATATTAACTAGGTATGTTGTACTCATAATAAAATAAAAAATGTTGAGACATGACTTTAATGCTCTGTTTAATGTAGTATGGTGACTAAAATCTTAAATAGTAGTTGTACTATTTAGCATATTATTTAAATGTCGACCTTATGTCTACTGAGTCGTGGGGAGTCGTCATTGTAAATACATTATTCAATGAACACAAAACATAAAAAACGACTGTAAAATAAATGTTAAGAGCCCTTTGATTGATACTGCGAAAAAGATATTCCGAATCTTTCCCACATTTAAACAATTCTTGGAAACGGTTGTTTTATAAATAAATTTTTATGTACGGAGAAAATTAGATTTTAATGCAGTTGTTTTAGTGATGTATAGTTTTAAAGCTCGTTAGATAAACCGTGGAAATTTGAGAGCTCTAATCGCAATTATTTGTGGTTGAATTCGCTAAGTATGTAATCTAAAATACCTAGTTAACAAATGAAAATGTATCAGTCCAGCAAAATCTGGTCACAATCACTATAATTGTAGATGCGGTATGTACTGGTACTATCAAGTTATTCTAGTTTCTAGTAAAGATAAAGATAAAGATATTGGCGTATGGAATAAAAGGCAGTTAATGTTTCCCTACTTATCTTATTGTTAATGCCAATATTTGTCGCTGCTTCTGATAAATCAGCCCACAAAGCCTAGAAGCCATGGCCTATAGGCTATATGAAAATATAATGGTGGAATAACCCATTCTTTTAATATTGAATTGTTTAAAGTTTAAAGCGTAGTGCGTACTGTGCGAGTGGCGGCGACACGGCTAGGTGCGGCGTCGTGGGCGAACCGGCGGCGCCCACGCGACGCCTGCGACACGACGCGGCCACGGGCCACGCAAATTCCGAACTCCTCGGCCTACACCTGCCTACAATCGTTGCCTCACCCTTTACACGACACGATTGCGACACGACTGCGGCTTTATAATTGAAGTGCAGTTCGCTTGGTATTTACCGTTGCGATTGTGTTGGTGTTTCATGAGAATTCATTTCAGTAAATGTTACATTCGATTGTCTTAAATGTCTATCTATGTCTAATGAATCAAGTTGATTGGAGAGATTTATTAGATACATACTGAATAAATAACAAATCATACCTAAGTATGTAATTATTTGTTGATTTTCGGGATAACATTTAAATGTACCATTTCATATACCAAATGCAAAATAGCAGCAAAAGCTTTTATACATTAAATTATACCAATATCAATTAATAGCAATACGTACTGAAATCTGCATTCATTTAAATATTTTTCTATTACAAGCCGCATTAGGTTTTGTGTTTTGTCTAATGCGTATGACTCTAAAAATTGAAATTGTTCTAATAAGGACTCATCTTTTCAATTTTACTATGGTGAGAACAATTATTAGAATCAAGAAATGAATTGCACTTTCACAATTAAGTATTAGGAAACAGAGAAAACAATAGAGGAATTCGAATTCGAAATACAGAGTGGGCGTTAGCGTTTATCATTCTCCTTCCAACCAATTTAATATTTTCAACATCCGAGTAAAACAGCTGCAGCTGTAATTAAAAACCGTGCAATAATCAATTCACATTGTGATGACATTTCGCGGAATCGTGTAGTAGTCGTCCCGTTGGCTGTAACGGCAACCTTGAAACCGTGTGTCAACATTGGTCGCCAACCAAATTTGCCGTCCCCACGCAATAGCTTTCAAAACTGAACCGGTATGGCCAAAAAGTAGGTGATTTCTATTAAATTTCACCTAATCGATCATCGGGCCATCTTGACAAGCGTTTTGAAAGCAATTAACTAAAAACCAGTGTTAGGTTAGGTTAGTGAGCGTGTCGCTTTTTGCGATCATTTAAAATGCAGATAAGTTTCAAATGGGATAACATCGGCTACATGTCTAAACTTTGTGTTTGCATGCAATACGACGTGAATTTTAATAATACAAGTTTTGAATTTAGAATGATTTTACGTAGGTACGTACGTTCGTTTTTACTGAACGCTGCTCGGTTTTCTGCTAGGATTCTGGTTTGAATGTGTATCTTATTTTTTGGTATAGTTTTGGATGTAAAGCAATATCCATTAATAACAAATAACTCTACAAACGATGAGCCAATATATGACTGAATTTTTTTTTGAGCGGAGTCATTGCGATGTGGAGAGAACGGTGCAGAAAACGAAACAATTTTCATTATAATTTACTTACCTACGTACCTAATACCTATCAACTTTAACTATGTACCGTCATATTGGCCAACATTGCCCGCTTTTTATGAATAATTTCAATTTCCGCAAAAAAATTCTATGGCAACGTTAGTATTTTCTGTTAGCATATGTTTTTCTTAGATCGTGTGCATATAATGCTGTAGAAAATTTCATTATTC
Source organism: Colias croceus (assembly GCF_905220415.1). NCBI lineage: Eukaryota > Metazoa > Arthropoda > Insecta > Lepidoptera > Pieridae > Colias > Colias croceus. The sequence continues at coordinate 8,774,482 of NC_059541.1, read as the reverse complement.
TTCAATATTTTATTCATTTTTTGTCTGTTTTTGAGGGCGGGTAAAGTTATCTGAACTTGTTGCCAACATTGCCCAAGTCGATTTTTGATGTAAATATGACCTCTAGCCAGATTATATTAAAGTCCAATTCAAAAATGTTGGAAAAGATGTCGTTTACTTTAAAAATCAAAGCAGTATCATGAAAGGTTCCCGACTTTAGTGGCTGGGCAAAGTAACCCAGGTATTTTTTCTATTTTCATACAAATCGCATTTCGCTTTTCCAAAAGCCTAGGGTTGGTACATCTCAGTAAGATGAGCATGACTTCCAATTTCTTTTACTGCAAATATTTCGTAGTAGAATTATGTTGTAGGCAATAAAAAGATAAAAAAAGCAAAACAGAATATTGTTCAGTGACTATTTAATAAAAATAAACATATTTTTACATTTCAGTTGTGCTTAAAATTCAGCAATTTAACTTTATTTACCATGGTTCTTTCCGGGAGACCAAATTAAGCTTATTTTTCCGAAATTAACCGAATAGAAGTAATATTATTAACTATCAAATTATGTGGTAATATGAAATGTGCCAACCCTAAGCATTTTTTGATGGTGGGCAATGTTGTCAAATATAGATCGCTACATTATTGGGTAATTTTGCCCACCATTGTAACTTTTGTTTAAAACATCCTTCAGTGGTAATAATAGCATTAAAACACTCTTCAAACATTATTTTATAACATGTTATGAGTAAAAATAACCTGTGTTTTAGCCATCATGCACAAACTATCACTTGAATTTCACCATTTTTTGCCCGCAAAATCACACATGATATTCGACGAGTTACAATAAGTTGCTGATTTAAGTTAGCGACACACACAATAGGCAGTGTTGTCATACATATAACCTATTTTACACCAAATACTATTAATGTTGCCAAAGTATAAAGGTATTTTTGCAATTTAAAATTTTTCTTATGAATTGATTTTTGGGCAAAGACACCCCCGTGGGCAATGTTGGCCAATATGACGGTACCCGCAAAATATACCGATTATAAAACCAATTTATGTCTTCTTTTGTTTCATATATACCTACTTACATCGCATAGAGTAGACAAAAATTGGTATATAGGTATACGGATACAGTACCGCGGACTATGAAGGTAGCAGGTATATTCTACAATTCAAATTATAAGAATCGATTAATTATTTTTTTTAGTTAGGTACCTACCTATACGATTAGAAGGGAAGTGTGTTCTATATTTGATAGATTTAAAGACTATAGAATTTTAGGTTTATTAAAATACTTTGTATTTATTGTATTTTTCAAATTTATATTCATTATAATATTATCTATATCTTCACTCTACAGTTCAAGTCATAGTTGATGGAAATTGAAAAAATAGCAACCACTACACTACCTACACCACATCTACACTGTACTCACCTACCTACCTATGTTGTGACTTGCGAGTAAATCAACTAGGTAGGTACGTAAAAAAATACATGTTTTATGTTAATTAAATTAAAGGATCGTTTCGACGTACCTATTGTATATTATTATATACTATATATAGCTTATATTATACATACCATATGAATTATGACAAAGATTATAATAAAAAATTATGACTTAAGGTTAAGCGTGATCGATATGATACAAGAAAATGATCAGATTTTTTGTGCAGTGCTCTTTATGTTGAAGAAGGTCAGCCCACAGGATACGGGTTACAAAAACGTTCATTTGAAATAAAAATATTCATCATGAATGAATAAACAATTCCACGTTCATAGCGTTAATCAATGAGTTGCATGCAGGCAACAGTCCGACTCGGTGTCGAGCTCATTGATCGATCGACTCGATACGCACCACTACAACGGCACGGCCGGCGTGCGCACAGCACACTCGGCCACAGAACCGGATGGCGCACACATGCGTGCGCGCGGCTGTGTGCGGCCGTGTGCGCTCGTCAGTGAAGGATTTCCTACCGCCCCGCGCCCGCGCCGGCACCCGCCCGACCTGTTGCAGTGCTACCGGAGTTACGCCGCATAGTTACCAGACTTGATATGCTGCTCTCCGCACCGCTCGGCGCCCGCGCAGGCCCACGCACACCACCGCGAACGTCGAACACTTAATTATCATTATGGCGTTCGTGAAATTGCCGATCTTGTCTCTCATCGAAATCTTTTATTAATCAGATATATTCTATTACCGGTCGCAATGAAAAACGACCGAACCGTTCGATTTATAGTCCCCGTTAAAGATGCAGCCGGATGCGTGACATCATGTGATGCTTAATTCGTTTCGATCGCCGGCGCTATCTTTCTATCGACGTTCCGAAACTCGATCATCGGTCCAACCATTTAAGTGGACTCTATACCTCGATATGTAAATAGCAGAGCATTTATGGCATCATTAATTTGTCGCTCCATGCGTCGTGTGGACAACGCACTATAATATCTAATGATAATGATCGCCATAAGATAATTACAATATTGATAGCCGATATAAATTAGGTAACTCTAAAGAGAAACGTTGAATTTAAATCACACATTAAATAATTCTTTGTAGGTACGTACCGTAAAAGCTGATGTCGAATTTATTTGTGTCTCATTTGGGCCTATATTACAATTGTCTGTACCAAATCTGTGAATGGGAAATGTTATAAATAGCGATTATTAAACGAATCAAATACTTGTTGATAAATAATCATTGTAAACATGTAATGACCGAAAGAATTCAGGTTCATAATGGTTCTATTTGTATATAAAGTATTTATTAGACTCATCACGCTAATAGTCTGTTGAAACAAACAAACAATGACTGGAAAACTTATGAAGCTTCTAGGAACCATCCTCCTTATCTTTCGGATATCAAAAATGTGAGTTCAACATTTCTCCGAAACGGTTAAACGATTTAAAATAAGAATGCGATATTCTTTAATGGTGTTGCTTTTACAATTTAAAGGTACATAAAAATAATCAGTGAAATCGCTGGCAACGACGACATTAGCACGCAATCGCCTCGAGCAGTGAGCACTGAGCTCGGTGAAAAAACAGGTAGCGCCGTTCCGCCATATCGATCTTTGTTGTTTTTTTATTTATCTTTTTTATCTGGGCCTCGCTCCGAGACTCGAACGGAAGTTGTAACGATTTTTAATCGCGGCGAGTATCTGGCCTGTCCGTTCGCCTTGGACGTCCACTTCTACCGATACTATATACAGTATAATATATTATTTTTTTGTGAGCCCTCGCCGGAAACAAGGGAGAGCGGTGGGATGTCGAACACAGATCTTCCATTACCCTCTGCGATCTCGCTAACAATGATAAGGTGATAATGTTAAATGCGCCGGCTTCGGGAATCGTTATTCGCTACCAGCTAATGAGACTACACGGGCAAAAAGTAATGAACGGTCCGGGAAATGTTTACTTTATTTACGATGTGACTAAATTTAACTAAAATTGAGTACAAAACAATATAGTATCTACATAAAATATAACTGTGCTTGGAACATACTTTAAATAAACTCATGCTTGCTTCCAAATAACAGAATTGCATCATAAATTTTTATAAAAACTGTTAAAGTGTTTTACAATTGGATGATTTTGACGATGTTGTTAAGTTGTTGAAATCTTTATTCGTATAAAATGTTCAGACATTATTATTTTAATAGTTATTAATTAGCAAAGTTTTTGTAACTTATATTTTTCAGACTCGTTGCACTTAGTCATGGTCAGAGTATGTAAATTGTTTGAGTTTGTAATCAATATTCGTCAATGCTTAACATCTGCATACAAAACATACGCTTAATCACAATGTTATATCCTATGATATATAAAAGAGCTAGATACGTTACCCGCTCTCTATTTTGGCAAGAAAAAACTCAGGTAAGTGCCCGAGTTTCACTTAGTCACGCACCATTCAGCGTCGTGGCTGGACGTTCTTTTTGTATTTTAATCGGCAGTTGTTATTACGAAGTACATGAGTGAGACATGTATTATGTCTCGTGCGTGAGAGTGAAAGAGAGAACAACTGTATTGGTGATAATGCGTTAGTAAGTAGGTATGTATTAATTACGCTGTTTTTTAGTGCAATGATGTTGGCGTATGCCGCGTCTACTAGTATAATAGGTCATTGGTTATATCATGTTTCCTATAATATATCCACGCTCAAACAAACATGACACAATAACCGTTTTGTTGGTAAATTTACGTGAATATCGAAAGAAGTATAGCACACTCAGCTTCTTTCGACCATTAACTAAATTAAGAACAAATTAAAAAATGTTAACGTTAAGTTTAACAGCAACATAGTATGAATATTTTTTAACTGCAGTACATACTGCGTCCGAACACTACAAAATATATCCCCCAAAGTATTAGAGTGGTGATAATATTGCAGACTGCAATATTATGCATGCAATAGGTTAATAAGTATGTACCTATCAGTATGCTGTAAATGTACTCAGGGCCGGATCTACCCATGGGCTTTATGGGCTGCAACCCAGGGCCCCGAGGTTACAAGGGCCCCCAGACCCCACTAAAAACAATAGGCAACAATTTGAAATTAAAAAATGGTTGTCCGACTTTCAGTTTACGAACCGAAGGATTTTTAAAAAACGACATAGTATGTTTTATAGGACAGCCGTCCGTCGGGATTAAAATTTTGAGAGAGACTGAACATGGATGCTATGGAAAAGGCCAGGAATGCTGAGAAATGCTGAACAAGTGAAAAGGATATAGGGTGAGCATGTTAGCGTACAGAGTACGGACATATAACACCTCCCCGGGTAGACTAAACTTCAGGGTTGAAAAGCATGAAGTTTAGGAAGAAGGATAACTCAAACGTTTAGGAAAGTCTTGGAAAAGTGTCAATAGGTTCAGGACGGCGTTTACTGGGACCTCGGGTTTGTATTATGTACTTCAAGCGGGATAGTCTCTACTGGAGGGGGAGAGCAGGACGAGAGAGGAGACAAATATCGCACAAACAACTGAAATGATTAGAATTGAAATAATCGTATTTTATGAACTGATGTTGATTAATAATTTTGTCTACGTTATCCTAAATTACCTCTAATTTTAATTTTGTTTTAACTGTGAAAATATCCAAATTTATATCTTTTTCATTATTATTTTCTAATTTAAATTTAATTATATTACAACAGGAGTCGTTGATTATGTTAAGATCGGAATTAGTAAAAGTTACATTTAACAAAATATCTTTAAACTTAGGTACAAGCCGAATTCTTATACTTAAAGGTAACTTACGATCTACAGGTATGTGTCTATAGTTATCGACAAGCTCCTGGTACAGTTGCGTGGGAGATAATATAGCCAGATGAGAGATGTTTTGTCTACTGAATAGAATGGAATTTGTTGTCTTCTAAACGGAATGATATCGTCAGCATTGATGTTTCGAGACGAGCCACTATACTATTTATTTTTGATTTAATATTTAAGTTAATTGAAAGATTTGATACATTGTGAAATTGAGAAGAGAGTTTGTCGGTAGCTTCTGCGAGACTGGCCTCATTACTTTTTAAGTCATAATATAATGTTGAATTAATTTTTGAAAATGTAGAAGATTTAATTAAAATATTTTCTTTTAGCAATGAACTCAGTTTTTCTCACTATTCTGTACAGCTTGTATAGCGTTATCATATTTTAACGCATCATTTTCTTCTAAAGTGCCAAATATTGTTTTTGAGAGTGTGCCAATACCAGCAAACCAAGCCACTCGTTTGAAATTACTACTGATCAAATGTGAAAAGGAAGAATTCTCGGATACTATGTCATTTAATATCGGGTTTTGAGAGGTTCTTATATATAACTACATTCAGTGTTATAAGAATAAAAAGCCTGGATTTCAGCCGTCCGTCGGGATTAGAATTTGGAGAGAGACTGAACATGGATGCTATGGAAAAGCCCAGGAATGCTGAACAAGCTAAAAGGATGTAGGGTGAGCATGTTAGCGTACATATATTTTACGACGTAATAATCATATAACTCATTGATGAAAATTGCATACATAAACGTCTATTCTATGATTTGAGTTAAAGGAATAATTTATACATGTAAAAGGATATTTTCATGGTAATTACTAATTTACACTAATGTAAGGTATAAAAATATTATTTATTGAAACTATTCTGGTTAATTTAAACATATATTAATATTCTATAATAACTTTGTTTTTATTAATCATCATGTAAATTAAAATTTTGTACTTACCACACTTAGATTTCAATTTTTCGATTTAAGCCTTATCTATACTAATATTATAAAGCTGAAGAGTTTGTTTGTTTGTTTGTTTGAACGCACTAATCTTGGGAACTACTGGTCCGATTTGAAAAATTCTTTCGGTGTTAGATAGCCCATTTATCGAGAAAGGTTATAGGCTATATTTCATCACGATACGGGCAACAGGAGTGGAGCCACGGGGGTGAAACCGCGCGGAGCAGCTAGTTAATAATAAAATGAAATTTTCAGGGTAGCTACCTGATAGATAGAACAAGTTTTTAAAAGCCAAATGGTTTTTTTTCGTGATTTTATTTTTTTACGGGCCCTTGAAGTTTTGTAAACATACTGTGTAAGTAATTTTATCTTTCTTGGCGTTAAATTATTTTTTTTTTAATTCAAAGATCTTTCTTAATAATTAATATTACCATACTAAATAGGCTTATATTTTAGCTTAGAACCCAAAAAAAAAGTAAGGCTTTTACCGCAATAATTCACGCCACCATAAATAAAAATCTCAACGTACTCAGCGATAGGTGAAAAATTGAAAAAACGTCATAACTCCGAAAATACGAGAAATCGCTTAACATACATAGAGGTGATTCGTATAGCAATCTAGGTCCTCTACCTCCCAGCCTCAGTATATCGCTACTGTTTGGCCCAGTGCCCATAGAAAGTCACGATCCGCCCCTGATTGTACTAAACAATCTTTTTTCTGTAATTTTACATACAAAAGAACATAAAACACTACCTATTTCATGTGTTTAGTGGCCTGCTCTACGAAATCCAAAAGTTCGAAAATATAAATCGTATAATCGAATCTTAAATGGCGGCGCTTATCATTCCTTCTCTCTTACACACGGCCGTACGGTATGCAAAAAATAGGGTAAAGTGAAATCACTTAAATGTATTTGATTTTTCGTATAATAGTTTTTATCATAAATTTACAATGACAATTATGTATTTGCGATAGTAAATAATATTTTATTTGAATTTGACATAATATTATGTTCTTTGGGAAAAGTGGTTCAGTTTTATGGGCTCATTACGAGTATTATGGGAATTTTGTTGCATTCTGTATAAGTAAATATGATAATTCATATAAATACACGAATATAATAACAAAACAGTTTGTTAACAAACAAATTGAAATAATAAATAAAATAATTATCCATTTACGTTTTTTTTTCTGACCTTACCATAATGTCAGTTTTGGCCGCCATTGAAGAATCGTTTCTTTGACACGCGTTATACATGTATGCAAACATTTAGTACATTTAAAAACTTATACATTTACAACTAACAAAAGTCTTTGCTGTTTTATTGTAAAACATATTTAGCCAATATCTGGTCGCACATTACGTTTCATTCCACATATTTACGCGCTATGTAACAATATACATTCATTATCTGGTAACATGGTAGCGTTCATTGATATGAATTAGACACGTTAGACGGTAAGAGCCAATGTCAACCTCTGACACTGCAAGAGCGAGTGAACTGGGGTCTGGGACGTTGTATTTTTTTAACATTTTTCTGCCAATAGCGCGGCGTGGGCGCCAATGGACCAAAATATTCACATTCTCGACGCCCGCGCCCACCCGCTCCATCGTGAAGATTACTCCACGGATATGTAATTTCTAACTCGATTGTGACACAAAATAATCTTTGTCAATAAATTTTAGTAGCAGAGGTTCTTTTTTCGAATTGTTTGATACGAGTCGGTGATGGAATCTTGAAGTAAGAATAAAAGTTGTTTGACTTTCTTCTTTGTTTGCGATTTATTCTTGTATCTTCAATTAATATGTACTTGTTTTATTATAAAATTTACCTTATATTTTACTATACGCAATGGGTATTATGCTATTTAACATATTTCAAATACAACGACCTATTATTTTACAATAAATCGTGTGAAACAAACAAAATGTTTAAAATAAGCGCTAAAGTTTAAGTTCATTTAGCACATGGTAGAGTTTCAGACGTTCCTACAAAAACGTGCAGGATCCCATATATAATGCATTGACCGTTCCTTTGTTTGTCCAGCACTGCACAAGGATGGCCCCACGACTGTGTGAACAGCTGACTACAATTTTTCAAGGCCAAGAAATAATGCCCGCTTTATAGTGCAAATACATAATATATCACTAAAGCTCGATACACATGTATTATTAGTGTTCCTTGTACGGCAACGACAAAAAGTTGTGTTATTCAGCTTATACTTATGTATATTCTATATTTCTATTCGACTCTACAATTTGGCTGTGTGTACGGTGCCTTACACGAGTCTCAAGTTAACGATATAACAGCTAAATCATTTAGGTACAAACATGTTTTGTGTGACAGTCAATAAAAAAAATAAAGAACGATTAATGCTAATTTGAAGTCTAGAACTGACATCGACGTTCTTTAAATTGTTTGTTAAATAAAATGGGAGATATCTTATCTTATCTATTAAACTCTTCAGTGTATTATACTTATATATTCTTAAATAATATGTTAAAATTTGGAAAACGATCATATTGTCAAGTTTTTGAATCTAAAAACTTACTTTCTTTGTCGAAAATCGAAATCCTATAAACAAGTTACGTATTAACATATAAAATTCCCATAATCGGCATTTCCTCCAATTTGATACATAACTTTCTCATACTTCGCATCCTACAATAACGTGACCTCTCTAAATTCCACCAGTTACATTAATTCGAATAACAAGTAACAGATGAACGTTAAAACAAATTAAGATCAAAGGAAACACGGCACTTATAAACAGGTATTACTTTTTATAATCGATGACCACTTCTCACAGAAGCGATATTCATCTAAAAACTATTCATTTTTTATTAATTACAGGATCTGTGTTTAATTTCCTGAAACGCACTGTGAGAATCTTCTTGAATGGCCACATTCTTGTTATAAAAATGAACGTGTTTTATAAGTTTATTGCCAGTTATTAAAGTTTATTTTGTAGCGTATTAATACATATTGATATTTTATTTTCTTGATAGATCAAGATGAACAAGTATCTAAATAATATATAGGACTATTATTTATAAAGTACCTACCAATTAGATCGTATTTTTTACAATACAATGATTAACATTAAAAATTTGTTTTAGCAATTTTTTGTTTCTTTCGCTGGTTTGTATATGTGTAGTCGTATAAAGTATTTAGGTCGGTTAATAGTTGTTATACTTTCTCTTTTGATGTTTGTGAATTTTTTTTTAATATGTACTTTAACACCAAATAAGGATGTGATACGTGAAATTCTATTTCAAAAACTATTCAATACAAGATAATATATTATTAATTCTCATGAATGCGGATCAGCGAAGTAGGATTTCGCGAAAAAAATTAAGAAAACACGTCATTGAATGGCGATATAATTCCAGTATACGTTATAAATCATCAATATTAATTTACATCCAAATTGATTAAATTATTCAGCAATGGAAGAGAAATGGACGGGCAAAAACCCGTTATAATCGACTTTATACACTTACTACATTACTTTGATTTAATTATGGTTTTTATAAGATTGATGTTGCGGACCAACATTTTACTTACATAATTTCGCATGTTATATTCGTACCCGTTTTTCTTTTCCTTTTTTTTAGTAAATGTATGGATGGCCTACTGAAAGAAAACTACAAAAAAACCTTTCTCAATTAATAAAGTCTGGCTTCGATATTATACGATCAGCGTTAGATATTATAACTTTTAATAAAATTGAAAATAATAAAAAAAAATCACGAAGTCGCAACACTAAACACTATCTCACAGCTCACTTTGTCTCTTAATCATAATTTTAATAGTGTTATAAAGATGGCACTTAGGTTAATTCCAATTTAAAGAATTGTAAGAACGTATATGGAAGGTTAGGCAAGTAAATCTAAGCGTGGAGTCGCCATCCCGGCAGTATAAAACCTGTTTTAGTTAATCATCATAATTGCGTCCTCCGTTAAGGCTCCGTGGAAGCTGCTATAAATACACACCTTATAACGCACTAGAAATTGAAAATGTTTCGTTTTATGTTTGTTCTATAGTTGAAACTTGAATTACACTTGCACCCTGAAGAGCTATATGAATCGAGTAAGTAGGTAAGCATTAGTAATTGTACACAAAATGACGTAGTAATCGGGGAACAATTTATTTATCTTATGAAATCTGGAAATCTTGTAGAAAACAACCTTCTTGTGGTAAACGACTAGCATTCTCAGATGTCCTGGATATGTAGTTGTGATTTCAATATCTAATGTTAAAATGGATTTGATATCTGAGGGCATTTTCTAAAAGGATTCCAGCGCAATCTAATGCTTTTTCAAATCCAAATACCTAGGTATCTACTATACAATCATACATTCTAACTTATAATACATTCTAACACTTTGAATAAGTACATAGTTTATTTTACACGTACCTAGCTACAGAAATACCAGAAAACACACAGCACAAATAAAATGAGTTTGAATTTTCAAATACTAGATTCTACGATGAGATAACGGTACATATTTACCCTGTGTCGAATCAAAACTGTCGCGATAAATTTTGTACGTTTGACATTTTATTTTTGGCTGCTAATAAGTCTATTGAGTGTTTGGGACAACGTGCTTTTAATATTCTTATCTTTAAATACTTTTTAAATAGGTGTTATTAATTTTTATCGACTTGTTTATATGGTTCTTAATATTTATATTCTAAACTGGACGGATGGTCCGTTTAGAAATAGCATATGCATGCTGTGAAAAAGATAACAAGGTGAAGACCTTGCAATATGAGGACTACAAATTATTTGAAAGAAGAAAATTCAGCACTGATCATTGAATTTAATTTATCATAATTCATAGCTCGTATTATATAGATAATATTATTATCTATAATACTTCATTGAGGCATAAGATGGGATAAATAGACGATACTGTAAACTGCAGGAAATGTCGTGAGTACGAATTGGCAACTACACATAAGTTGCCACGTGATCTATCCTGTTATGTATTTGGATATTGAAAAAATAATTTGTGCTTTATTTAAAAATATATTAGTAGTAGAAAATTTAATTTTTGACAATTCTGTAGGTATCTAATAATTTTATTTTATATTAAACTCATATCGACATGTGTTTAATAATTCTACATTAATTTCAAAAAGCGCCAAATTACAATTTTACCACAGATCATCGAAAAACAAACCAATTAGAAAGAAAAGAAACATGTGCAATGGCGTGTAAAGGATTATTTTTAGTGACCGGATACTCGGATAGGCAAGAATGCTTTTTGAATTTCATGTTTGAAAAAAAGGTTAACAAAAAAGGCGGACAGATACCGCGGGACATGTGGCGTAGGAACAAAAGGCACGTTTCAATTTGTGATACACATGTATAGTTCCACATTGCGTGGTCACCTCCAGACCTCATGTGCTCGAAATTGGTCCGGAGAATGTGATGATTGGAATATTCTAGATTGTTTTCGCCTTTTATAAGATAATATTAAAGATTTGAGGTTTTTATTCATTAGCTATTTAAAGTAATGGTAACCTACGTAATTTATTAACTCGAGTTGTTATCAGTATGAGATGCTTTCGTTTTTTGTGATAATCTCTTGTTTACTTGAAATTTCAGAGATAATTGGATAAGAAAATGTACCTACCAATTAAAGGATTCAAATAAAGGCTATTTGTAGTGAGTTACCATGATAACCAATGATAACCATTCAATATTAAGCTAATGAAATAAAACCAATACAAATATTAAAATTCGTCATTTCATGAATAAACAGTACTGAATCATTGTCAAGTCGATGACTGAATGAATGACGTGAAGGATTCTCAGAATAAATGACCCAGGGGCCGTAGACAAAGTAACAATTCAAAAACGATAACGAAGTTAAGAAAAGGCAAAAATGTATGGGATTGACATACGCCGCGTTAGATCACGTGGTCTATCTAATGTCAATCCCATACATTTTTGCGATTTCTAACTTCGTTATCGTTTTGTAATTGTTACTTTGTCTAAGGCCCCTGGTACTTGATTGCTATGGGCAAGATACACGATAACTTTATCTGCTCTATATGCAGCTTTATTCGTAGAAAAAGATATTTGGTAAGAAATCAACTGGCCCCGTTTTATGCATATAAAAAAGATCACTCTCACTGTAGTTACGGAATATGTACATCAAAAATTAATAACGCTAACGTTCGCGGACGCTTGCATTAAATTTTCTATATTCTAGACTGAGCCTAGCCCTGCGTTGATAATATGAATATGAACCACATATGAACGAACGATTTAACAAAAATAGATTGAAACAACGAAAATGTCAACACGGCAGCGTTATGTCAGGTACAATGATCGTTCATGTGAATGGATTAGTGAATAGTGAATGACGTTTCATGCATGTTTGTTTACGCCTGCGCAACGATCGGCTAGGGTCGGTCGCGATCGCTCTGGAAATAGCACGCACGGCGTTGAAGAGTGCGGTCGTCGACCTGCGCCCTGCCACCGAATATTGGTGCTCAATCCTTTCCACTGAGCAGTGAGCTTGCTGATCACTGCGGTCTGCGGGGTTGACAACTTGTCACGTTATTAATTCGATTTTAAGGGATTATGTCAACTTTTATACGGCACGAGAAGCGTAACAGTTGACATAATTGCGTAATTGGTTGGTAGCTGTTGTGTAATCTTTATATTCATATTAATTATATCTGTAGAATACATGAAAGAATTCATCAGCTCCTCCGAATAAAACTTTATGATCTTCATAATATAATAATGCAATAACTAAGTAGGTACTAGGTAACTGCTTTTCATTCCATAGCCAAGTAAAAACGAACAAAAAACGGATCATATTATTTTATTGACTCTCCTTTATTTTAGTTTTTAACTATTTTGCATGTTTCTTAGGTCTAGTACCTACCACCACCTTTTCTTTTTTATGAAAAAAAAAAAAACATTAAACGCCAAGGAGAACAATTAAGTGCTTCAGTTCTAAATATTACTTACAAAATTTCTCATGCGAAAATCCGTACGAACATAACCGCATTGTGCTTTGCGCTTTAACATATTTTTCATCAGTAAATTAATTCAGATTTCACAAGCTTAATTGAATATGCAATATAAAAGAGGTAATTATATCAATAGTGGGCGATACCATGCAACTGAGTCCCACACCTAAAGCCAGGCCCACACAAATGCATTCACACCCATGTAGCCTACACTTAAAGGTGGGTTTACACAATAAAATTGAATATCTATAGGTAGTAATATTATAAAACTGAACACTATGTTTGGTTTAATGCATAAACTCAGGTACTACTATCGGTTCGAAATGAAAAATCACGCTTACTTAAAAAGAGCGGAGCATCGATAAAAAAATATAAATATTATGCTAGAATGGAAAAGAATTATTCGATTGAGAGAAGAAAAATAAGTGGGCACTGGGCACTACACATGCTCTAATGTGTGTGTATATTATACTTTAATAAACCATCTTTTCTGTTGAAAAACATGATAAAGGTTTACAGTAAGTATATCTGATATCATCAGTTGAATTGAATTGTCCGTTCAAGAGAAAAATAGAAGATAATATGTTTAATTTAGAAATAATATCTACCCTTATTTTATCTAACTTAATCTAAATATTATCTACCTTAATTTAGGACCTATTGTAAAAGGAAGAAATAAATAATTTGAATTTGAATTTATCTGTCATAACAAAAAATATTTGTTAATAAACATCGACATCCAAAGCAAAGCCTCACCTCAGTAATTAACCAAAAAAGACTAGAAACTTCGTAGTTAACTATGCCATTCACACCTACACCTCGGTTTCCCCGCCAATTTGTTTTGTAACGATGCACTGCTGGTACCGAATTCTTAGCCAACCAGTCACCACGAAGACGTGGGCTGCTGGAAAGTAGACCAAATCACAGTTATGCAACACTGCAATATGGCCCTCGCCATATTTGACGGGAAAGTATCCAATCTCGCTATGGATAACACCCTTATATGATAACAAACGTCGAACGAAATTTTATGAATGAAAATCATACCTACATAATACATATGCGTAATGGATGATGTGTGTTTATGATATAATATGTACGCTGTTGTGATAAACGCTTTGTATTTGTATAATTAGATTGTCTATTCATTAGAAAAATCGGTATTTGCGATATACATACTATAAAAAGTCGCTCGGCGCCAGCCGTGTGAGCTGTACGTGTTGTTTACGCGCAGGCGCTTAACGTCGTTACTCGTTTAAAATGTCTGACAATGCGTGTGCGATCGATCCATGCGGCGGTGTTTTTAACGAAGAATCGGGTGGCGAACTATTTGGTTTACACCCTATGTCTGCGGTTATGTCTTCTGATGAATCAATACATCGTAAACGGGTGAGAGATTATAGTGATTTAGACAATGATGATTTTATTGAGGTAAATAGAAAATCGAAGCGGTTAATTAAGAAGCAGTCGAAAAGAAATGCAGTAAACGACAATCAGGCAACGAACAATAGTTCGATTCATTCTCAAAGTTCGGATATAATATATGAGGTTACTTTGACGTCAAAAGATCAACTTCCTAAACAAATCGCTTTCGCAAAATTGTTAAGGGACTTGAACATTAAGAATATTGTAAGAATTAAATTTAAAAGTAATTATAAAGTATCGATTGCTTTTGGAGATAAAGAGAATGCTGACTTCTTAATACAATGCGAAGAGTTAATTAAAAGAGATTGGAGATGTTATAGAACTGATGAGCTGAAATTTTGTTATGGTATAGTGAGGCAAATAGATTTAGACACAAGTATAGAAGAGTTACAAAAGATTTTTGTATGTGAGAGTGAGATAGCCTCTTTGCGGCGTTTACGTCGTCAAAATAGTGAAGGGATATGGGTTGACAGTGAAACTATTCGCATTTGTTTTAAGAGTACCGCTATACCGCCTTATGTTTCTGCATACGGTTGTCGTTTTATAGTGGAACCGTATACATTCCCAGTCTCGCAGTGTGCGAATTGCTGGCGCTTTAGTCATTTGAAAAAATTCTGTCCACATAAAAAAAGTGTGTGCCCTAAGTGTGGTCTTAACCACGAAAATTGTGACACAAAATTTTTCAAATGTGTAAATTGTGGCGGTCCACATATGGCGATTGAAAGAAGTAAATGTCCGGAATTTAAAAAAGAAAAAGAGTTAAGATGTATAATGAGCGCGGAGAACTGTTCATATAAAAAAGCATTGATGTTGTATACAGAGAAGATGAAAACAGAATCTTTAGGAAGTCAGAATACAATAGTGGAGAATACAAGTATAAGTATACCGAATGATATGGGTGTTGATAGGAATGTTGGAACTTACAGTGGAGCGGTATTAAACCAGAATAAAAAACATATAGATAAGGGATACACAAACGATCAATTTTTAAATAAGGAGTCGGAGAACATTTCAGTGAAAGAGGGACAAGAAGTTAGAAAAAAAGTGAAAAATAAACCCAAGAAAAACCGTGATGATAGAGAGGTAACTGTAGATCAGGAAATAAGTGAGTGTAATGGAGAAGATGATGAACCCAGAGAGAAGCATAACTTTAGTTTTATTAGGTTACTTAATAGATTAAGAGACATTATTTTATCAAGAAAAATGCTGAGCGAGAAATTCACGGACGTGTTAAGCGTAATGTTTGAGGAGTGCTACCCATTGGTAGCGGATTTATTTAGAAGGGGAGAATTCTTCTCTAATCTTCTATCTATTTTCGGTCATGGATAGCGTTCCTGTTAAGCAGCGCTTCATTAACATAGTCCAGTGGAATTCGCAAAGCATCAAACCAAAATTGCTAGAGTTAGAATGTTTGTTAATACAGAATAAGATACATATAGCCATCTTAAGCGAGACTTGGTTGAATGAGGAAATAAATATAAATATGACTAATTATAATATGCATAGAAAGGATAGAATTGATTCATACGGGGGGGTAGCAATTTTAATTCACAAATCAATCATAACTGAAGTAAATCATGTTAACATTAATAATCCTGGAATAGAAGCAGTAGCCGTAAAAGTACTAAATTGTAAATTTATTAAAAATATAGTTTCCATTTATTGTCCGTCATCAGTTAGAACAACTCAATCAGATTGGGATGAACTTTTTTCTTTGTATAGATATAAAACCATAATAGCCGGAGACTTTAACGCGCATCATACAAATTGGTCTTCTAAAAGTGATGTTAGGGGTACTCAGGTGTTAGACGCTTCACTAGATAATGACTTTATTGCTATGAATACAGGAACCGCAACTAGAGTTAAATTGGTTAATAACCTTGTACAAGAGACTTCTCCGGATATTACATTTGTTACGTCTGATGTTATTGCAAATTTTACATGGGGTGTAATGAATGAAAATCTCGGTAGTGACCACATGATAATTAAAGTTTCTGTAAATTTTGAGGATGTTAGCCACTTTGTCAAAAAGAGAAATTTTAAAAAAGCTAATTGGGCAGATTTTTCTAGGACTCTTGAACTCTCGTTACTAGAATATAGTAAAGAATTTGAAAGTATTCAAGCTGCTTACGATAGATTTGTTGAAATGATCAATGAAGCTGCTGACAAACATATTCCATTTGTAAAAGTAAGCATTGACCCAGAGAATAAATTCAAGCCTAAGTCATACTGGAACCCATCTCTGTCTCATTTAGTTGCCCAACGTAGATTAGCTCTAGGCATATTTCGACGAAATCCGACTCCACATAATCTTACAATATTGGAAAGTAAAAATGAATTATTTAAATCTGAATTAAGAAAAGCTAGGTCTATTGATTGGCAGAAATTTTGCGATTCTATTAACGAAAGTACTACGTTATCAGATATGTGGCATAAAATTAAATGGATCAAAGGTAGTCGGAATTCCCGATTTAGGGCTCCGACTCGTGATTTACAAGAATTATTATGTAAATTAGCTCCTGATTTTGTCAAAGCACGTAAGCCAGAATTATCATCGGTAAATAATTTACTTGATTCATCTTTCAGTTTAGAAGAGTTAGAGGTGTGCCTCAAAAAGAAAGACACATGTCCAGGAAATGATAGTATTACTTATTCTATGATATTTAATCTTCCGAAAATAGGTAAACGCCATTTGCTTAAAATTTTTAACGATATATTCGATACTGGCTATATTCCTAAACAATGGAGGGATATAAAAATTGTACCTATACCTAAGTTAAATTCAAATTTAAGTAGTGAAGTCAAATTGAGGCCTATTTCCTTAATATCGTGTATATGTAAGATATTTCATAATATGATTGGTAAAAGATTAGAATGGTATGTGGAAAGAAATGGTATTTTGTCTGTTCATATAACAGGGTTTAGAAAATCACGTTCTTGTCTAGACTCAGTAGCTTGCCTTGTCTCGTCAATTCAGATTGGCCTTACTAAAAATATACCGACGTTGGCTTGTTTCATTGATGTAGAAGGGGCGTATAACAATGTTCTTACTGAAGCCGTAGTTAAAAAATTAGACCTTTTGAATGTGGGTTATAAAATGTGCAATTATTTTTGGGAGTTTTTAATTGAGAGACATCTTATAATTAATAATTCTGATTCCTGTAATGATGATAGTAATAGTAGTAGTAGAAGTAATCTTTTGGTTAGGTGGGCGTCTAACGGTTTGTGCCAAGGCGATCCAATATCTCCTCTTCTTTTTAATTTGGTTACTGCTGAGATTAGTAAAACCATTAGTGTAGGAATAGGTCAGTACGCTGACGATTTTGTAATATATTCGAGTAATCCCGTTATTAATAATAGCGTTCAGGATATTCAAAATGCATTAAATACTTTAGAATCTTTACTTTATGATATAGGTTTACAGGTATCGGTAGATAAAACTAATTTTTGTCTATTTAGCAGGGGACGAAGACAACATAATATAACTCTTAAAATCAATAATTTAGATTTAAAATATAATGAAAATATTAGATATTTGGGTGTTTGGTTGGATCGCTCTTTACGTTGGGGTAGGCACATAAATGAAGTCTGCGGAAAAACTCAAAAATTCATCAATATTTTGAAAGTCTTAGCTGGTAGCGGATGGGGAGCTCATCCTAAGCACTTAAGAAGGCTATATATAAGTATCATTAGGAGTAGAATTGATTTTGGCAGCTTTTTATACGACAACAGTGCACAATGTCATGTTTCTAAACTTGATAAAATACAAAATCAAGCGTTAAGAATAATTGGTGGCTTTATTAAATCCACGCCAGTGCACGTAATGGAGAGTGAAATTTGTATACCTCCGCTAGCTATACGTCGCAAATATTTAGCTTACAAATATTGTCTTAAAGCCAAATCTTTTTGTAATACTTAATCCCGCTACTATTCTTTTGGACAAGCTCGGTGCTCTTTGTACGAATAATTATTGGTCTAGAAAAAAGCAGCCACTGTTGGCGTCCACTTACATAGAAATTAAAGATGAGAGGCTTTTTACCTCTCACACTTTAGAATTGTTTCGGTTTAAAAATTGGGTCCCTGGTGTAAATATTAAAGAATATATATGTGATTACTTGGATTGTATACGGGATTCAAAAAAAAATTATAATTTGTTGGTTTTAAAAAATGAAGTTGTTCGTGAAATTGATATTAAGTATAGTCATTGTTTTAAAATATTTACTGATGGATCAAAGGGCACCGGGCTGCCCTCTGGTTGTGCTTATATCGATGTTACTTCTAAAGTAGAAGATTGTTATAAAAACTCGTCGCCTGTTTGTATTATGACTCTGGAGTTGTTTGCTATATCAGCTGCTTTATCCAATATTTTATATAATTATAAGGCACAAGATAGTGTTGTAATACTAAGTGATAGCAAAAGCGGTATACAACATTTATTACATTGTTTGAATGGGACTTTTAGAGGCTATCCTATTGCATACGTTATTATAAGCAAGTTTATTAAGGCAATTGAGAATAGTATAAATGTAAAACTACAGTGGATACCTTCCCATATTGGCTTAGCAGGGAATGAGGAGGCTGATCGTTTGGCAAAAGCAGCAATCAGTGACGGTTCGGAGATTTATATTCTTCCGAATCACTCTGAACTCTTACCTAAATTTAAATTTTTATGTTTGGAGCAGTGGCGCGAGTACTTTGATCTCCGCTCAAAAACAAAGGGTATTTGGTACAAAATTATTCAAGGTCAGCCTCATCGTTCACCTTGGTTTGTTGGTAATATACCGCGCAATATTGTTGTGTTGGCACATAGGTTGCGTTCCGGTCACATGCCATTAGGAGCTTTTGCACACATGATGGGCAAAATAGAGTCCCCTTTGTGTTTAATTTGTGGAAAGACCGAGGACGTGCATCATGTGCTTGTGGAGTGTGTCCGGAACGAGACGAAGCGGGTGGAAGTCTTGCAAAAGTTGGATGCTTCGCGGGCCAATATGGGAATTTTCTGTGGTTTTTTATCCAACCCTTCCTCGGAGGAGGCAGGGTTGGTGTATGGCATGGTGGGAGATTTTCTTGCAACTTATAGCGCTAGCTCCTAGGAGTTCTCATTGTTTTATTTAGAAATGTTAATTGTTATGTGTCTAGTTTGTAAGTTGTTTGTTGCAATGGGGCTGCCATGAACATTTGTTCAAAAGCCCAGAAATATATGAATAAAAAAAATAATAAAAAAACATACTATAAAGTTTATCAAATAATATTTTTAAAAGTAGTGTGCATGTTAGTTTGTGTGCTACCAATCTAAGTCTTCGATTGGTTTCATCGTATATTTACTGGAAGGTTCCTGTTTAAAAAAGAAATAATGGAATCATAGGTACATAATCATATACCTAGTACCCTAATAAATAGTATTTAAATGATTTTGACTACCATTTACAACAATTTATGGTATTTTAATTTTGATACAAGTAAATAGCTTATTTAACAGCAGCTTAGGTACATACAATAAAACCAACTGCTTCAATCTTTAGGTCTGTAGGTCATATATCTGTATTTTTAAAGAATTTTAATACATTCACATCCGAAAAGATGTGGAAAAGATAAATGCACACATTTGTTTAGTGTCAAAATTACGTTCTGTATTTACGACATCTAGGATTGCACGTGTATGCTCAAAACTGGAACGGATGTGAACTTCATAATAATCCATACTGTAGAATTTGATATACACATTTTACGGAGAACTAATGGAGCTGGAAAGTCCAATACTTTTAAAGTGACGCATCTCTATTTACAGCGTCGTGTCTTTCCGGGATTTTCTTAGAATCTCGTCTTGTGAACGCAGCGGAGTGTCCATGTTTGTTATAACTTACTATCCTTTTGATTTTCTCAGCTCTAAGTATTTATTTTATACAGGTTCGTGCTATCCGTCTTAATAAAGATAAGAAATAGCCTATAGAAGTAAAAGATGTTTTCATGAATTTTTACGATTCGTTGATAAAGTTCTGTCTTAGAAAAACATAAATAAATACACCTTTTTCAGAATATTATATAAACTTTTCGCTATTCATAAAGCTTTCTGAAAAATATTTTTACAGCGTTAAAATCAAACAAAAAATCTTCAAAAAATAAATAAAAAGAACTTCTATTTAAATATAAGATGAATCTAACTCCTTTATAATTTTAGGGACTTCTTAAAAGCTTTCATTTATTGTCCTGAAATAAATATTGCGTAGGTATTAACGAAATTCAGCTCTACTTTTTATTTTGAAAGTAAAATAAATTATGTTTATTTTGACAATGTTTATAATAAATAGATAATTATTTGGTATTTCGATAATTCCATCATTCAATCAATGATACATATGTGTAAAAAATCAAAGGCGATATTCCGTCACACATAAATAAACGAAAATAATGATCTTGCATTACCAATTTGAGACACCATATGTCCTACAACAGCTACCTAACGCCTACTAACTTAGTTAATGGCCAACGAGTTTTTAAAATTACAGATTGAATAAGGATTGGATAAGTTATTCAGTCGCCTCCTCGCTTGTCATAAGTGGGTTATGCATCCTACGCTGCATTTTAAATTTGGTGTTGGAATGGAATACACAATTTGCCTCTTATACGTAATTGTTTAATCCAAGGTGAGTAGGTTCATAACATTAAACGTTATAATACAAATTATTTGACATGGAAAATTCCCAAAGCTAGTTATTGTTATTCCTTTGTCTGTGTACGTGATTTTCGGTCAGATTATTGGTTTTTGTAAAGATTTATTGAGCTGGGAATACCTTTTAGAATTCTTAATTATGACAAATGAAGTACTGAAGTAAGTACTACTTATAAAGTTTTGGTATAGAGCGAAGAAATACATTCAACATACAAGTTCTTCATCCTATCAAGTAACATATTACAACATTCACCAATAGCGCACAATGTCAATACTAAATACCGCATCTTTATTACTAATCTCAACAAAGAGTTGTTCAACAATGGCTCAAAATTTTCTATTTGCATATCATAAAATAAACATTATATGGCACGGTACGCGCGTTGGTCTGATGCCAAAGTAGGGTTTCCTGCGCCGCTGTAGAAACATAAATGCAAACAAACATTTGGCATCAGCTCACGAGACAAAGTAATACATAATACATATCTTCTCGTAATCTGTCCCCGTGTAAACGATCGTAGCTGGATCCGTCTACAAAATGAATCAGGATGTGCACTCCACTGATTTCTTGTACAAAAAGAGTACACGTTTATCGTGAGTTCGCTTTTTATTTAATAGGCCAGTTGTCTGGTATGCAGTGAGTATTATCTAAGCCGTGTTGTTGGCTATATTGTACAGACAATTGTTATATGTATTTTATTTTGTCGTTTGTAACAAAGCTTTATTTTAAGATACAGAATATAATAATTGATTAGGTTAAACTAAAAGCATTGAATCAATGTGCAAGTGAAGGTACCTACGTTGCACGCGTAGATACCAATGCACTTATTTAATTTTACAAACTGACATTATAGCTACTTGTTTAAAAATAAATGAGAAATTGTCTGAAAAGGGAGTACTTGAACATTTATTCTATGCTATTTGAAATGTGGTTGCATCTAAATTTATCCCAGTTTAGCTAAAACACAATTTTAAAAGCCAACCACTCATTTAAACTCATTATGAAGCAAACAAACAGAGCAACAAAGCGAAATAAACAATTGTAAAGAGGAGCGCTGTCACATCCGCTCGTATCGAAACCCCAATACAAAGGAAATAAATGATAACTATAAAATCTAGGACATAGCGTCCGCGATGCTCGTTTAATTTGCAATTCTATAAAGTATGCCTTACAGAGCCCGAGGGATGTACCCGCCTTGCATCGTAATTGCGATGTTACGCGATCTCAAATGAGCTGCTTATCGATCAATCGCTAGAAATTATTATTTCCGAACGTTTGTAATGCAGGATGTGATGTTTTTTTCTTAATTTCCATTTGTGAACGGAAATTAATCGCGCCCATTATTACTATGATTTTTATCTGGAATGGAATTGATAATGCCGAGATGTTTTCATTAACGTTTTATGTAGTGAGTAATTAATTTTGCTGTATGGGTTGTTTGGTCGTGAGTCGTGAGCTGAAAATTTAATGTCTTTTGTTTTAAGACATTTTCAACATATTCTAGGGCAGTTATGCTTTTTCTTTGTGTTCTTATATGATTCATTAAATGAATAAAATTATATCCAAAGCGATATTTAAAATATACCTAAGTATACAGTTTATCGGGTCTTCATTGAAAACTAAAAGTTATAAAAATGTCAGGATGATTAAAGGTCTGACCTTAAATTGACGTAAATTAATATATTAGTAATATGTCGGTACCAAGTCTGTACCAAATACAGAGTGATCGATTCAGTTATCATAATATGATGGATTATAAAATATTAGGTAGGTATGTTCTTTTTTCTTTACATGTTTTGAAACGTAGGCCCGGTACCTATAGAACCATTAGTTACTCTATCTACTAACCAAACTGTCAAAAATAATTATATTTTATTACCAAAATCTACCGTCACCGTTGTTATCTATTATAAAAATAAATACATAGATGAAAATTAGTAAAACAATAAATTCTAACATCCTTTTGATATGAGTCATTTTAGAAAACGATTACAAATGCCACACTAATTTGCTTCAAAACATCCAATACGCAAAATATAACTTAATATTAATATTTAATAATAGCCTGCGTGAAATGTTTGTTTTAAATATTTAATTTTAAACACGCAGATAAAATTCGGCCGCCATAAAAACGTTAGTGATAAATTTGCGATATTACGAGCGGAGTGCAGAAGGTAGGCACTTCCTTCAGTTATGTGACACCCGGTCCCCTTATCTCGTTCATTGATAGATTACGAGGTCGGGCTCCCGCTCATTCGTATCGTTCAGCAAACGGTCACCGAGTAAAACTCATGAATCGTTCATTCATTCGAATCCGCTCAATCAGTTTGTTAATCGAGAAAAGAACGCAATGAAATGCAGTAGGTACGTACAAAACTTCGAATAATTTTATAATTTGATAAAGGAACAGTAACTGGAGTTTTCTATAATTTGGATTTCAAAACTGACTCATGTTGATCTGAGATAGTTTTTGAAAATATTTTTAAGTGAAAATATGTGAAAACATATAACTAGATACATATATATTTTTTATCTAACAATTAATCGACGAATTCAGATATGCTCTAGCTCTATGTAGGTACGGAATATTTGAAACTAAACGATTAATAATAAAATGTCAGAAAATCGACACGAAATACGATTTATTTAAAATTATTTATAGACCGAATGTGCGTGTACAATAATAATATGTAGCGTCTAAAATTTTAATATACATACTATAATTAACACTATAAATAGAATACATAAAAAAGTAGGAGATGAGGAGACTAGTTATATTCACATTTCAGAGAAAAAAAAATATAGGTATAAAATTATGTTAAAGACGAAAAAAAAACCAAACGGTGCCAGCTTCAAAGCCGAATTACAATTATTGGCTTTTTAAAAAGGATAAAGAATTTGAAAATGCGCACAATATTCAAGCAAAGCATTGTACTTTATCTTATCAAATTAAATAATACACCGGAGACCTTTTTTGTCTACAATTTGTTTTCCCAAGATGGAAACAAAGAGGTCTTGTTCTCCGAACGATAAACAGTAGTAGATACAAGAAGACTTCCTGATACTGATATAAATGTATTACTGTATTGTTTGCCAGTAAAACCACGCTTGTCGTCGAGCAACGGGACTCGGCTTCTGTTACCTGATGCACTCAATTGGCCCTATCGCCTACTAACAACTTTTAATTTCCTCCATACTACTTTTTAATAACAGTAAATTGTGGATCTGTTATTTCCAATAACGTTATTATCTCGCGTTATAATTTCCGTCGTAGTATGCTGTATGTCGTATGGATAGGCGACGATAAATAGAATCGCATTTGATAAAGAAGAATAACACATGTTTTGAGCTATGAATGTACCCATAAAATATCAGACGTTTTTATGCCCAAATGAAGCCGGTCATCCGACAATTAATACGATCTGTTTTAGATCAAACAAATTATCGTCAATTAGAGGCCGTTCGTCATCGTGTAACTCGTGGGGAATAATTTTAGTTGAACTACAGCAGAATCAAGGTTGATCGAGGTATAAATAGACGACGCACCGAAGGTTCTGGCTGGTGAGTGGTCGTCGGAGCGACAGTGGCAGTGACACTCGCGGTGCGCGGTCGCCGGCGCGGGCGCAGCGCGGATGCGCGCGGGCTCTCTGGACGCGACTGTTTCAGGCTCATTCACTCGTACGCATGAATGAACTAATGCCAGCACGTGGATGAAAAACTGAAACGCTCCGAGTCGGACAGCGATAGCTGAATCGACCTTGTCTATCCGCGGCTAGTCTAGCGGCTCTAGCCTGTTAGGTAACCGCGTGATGCAACTAATTATATACTTTATATTTTGCAAAATAAACTCATAAAATTGAATAGGTATACTTTTGAATACGATTTATATCTGTTCTAGTCGTGTTGAATGGTTTTAAAATATGTTGGGACGTATTTATATTATGATGTATATTTTCGCAGATTATGAGTCACAGAATTTCTAAATTCGGTTCCGAACCAAGAGCCGCAAGAGCATCTTTTTTTTTTAATTGATACCAATAATAGTTCCTATTCTTTGTTTTAAACTATCATCAATTTAATTCACAAATTAACCCAGGCTGTGGGTATTGAGTTGAGTTTTAGATTTTTCTTATTTCAGCAACGGAAGCTGTGAATTATTATTCTTATCTAAGTCTGCAGTAGGTAGTTCTAAGCGTTGATAAAAATTTGTATTAAGCAAATAAACGCGATTCAAGATGCAATGGAAAAGACAAAAGAAATAATATGAAAATAATTTATATTTTTATAATTAGCGGTTCTTTTATCATCTTTATGTCGGACCTATTAGTATTTAGTAGTATACGACATACTGACTACTGTTCGCAAAAATAGTTAAATTTAATCACATAAATTTCACTAAGTTATACTACATATACTTACAATGCTAGAAATTTAGCATTCTAATAATTTCTAGCTTTGTCCGTTATCGGAAATGCTAAACAGCTGTAGAACTCAACTGGACGACTGGAAAATCAGCCGGTAGGCCTTTTTTCAAGCTGATTCCGGACACATTTCATTAAAACATAAAGGTACGTCCTCTATCACTCCACTCCAATATTCACATGAAATATTCAAAAAATTTAATTTTCATTGAACAAGAATCAAGTCAATAATAATCATTACTCAATTTAATGTTAAAAATTAAATTCTTCCTTTATCACATTTCCCCATCAATACCAAGGCTTGTTTGATGAAGAAATGTGTTTGAAAATTTATACCTACTGATTATTGCAGTTATAAATTACGACGTATAATTAGTAGGTTAGTTTAAATAATATTTTACCTTAAATTTAATGTTTTTTATAGGAAATATAGGATTGTTTGTGTGTCCACACAAGAACTAATTAGTTAGTTAGTTTAATCTAATTTTATAAAATCTTTAGAGATCTAGAAGTAGGCAACGTTATTTTTTTAATTCCGTATCATTCCGCATTATCGTATAGTGTTTATTTATGTTTGAAAGAATTCGATATATGTGGGCTTTTTTAATTATTTCTTGTCTTCTTGTTTTCGATTTTAAGAGAGTTTTAGGTATATATTTTCGTGGTAATGATAGATATTATTTTTGTTTGGATGAGACGATATAACCAACTAGGTATTGAAAAAAAATCTTCAAAAATTAAGTACCTAGTGTATGTACCAAAAAGTAAATAAAAAAAAATTCAACAGTTTTATATACCTAAATTAAATATGGAAGACGCAAATACATGAATGAAAAACGATGGTTATATTTAAACGTCCAAATAAATTAATTTATTATGACACCATTCAAAATGCAACCGAAGGAGCTTTCTTGGAATAAGAATGAGCTTATGCAGATACGTAATTATTAATTTCACCGTCCGTCGACTTCAATTTGCATCATAATAATTAATTAAAACCCTTTGCATCTTAAGGACCTTTAAGAATATTTTTTACACACTTAAACTTGATAAAAATCTGAAATTGACCACATATTTTATTATAATTATATTAAAGGCATACCTTAGATTACAAAATAAAAGAGGCATACTTACGTAAAATACAGCAAGAAATCGGAATAAAACTTCACTCATTCAAATTTGGAAACAATCACTGAACTTCACAGCCAATTTGATGAAAATTTAGCGGCGCGCAAATGCTGGCTTCACCAGGAAAGGACCGGAGAGCTTTGAGCTGGAAGTATTCCTGGTTGCGAGATCCGCACATGCGCTTTGCTCACTGGGGCGTGACCTAGACCCTGAAAACACCACCCTCTTCGCCCACGCGAACTGGGTTACCATGGCAACTGGAAAATGTGCAACTAAAAAATTTCATAAAAACCTTTAAAAATCACCTCTAAACTACCAACAATTGACATAATACCTAGTGCACACTAAAAGTTTTGCGTTTCTAGCCACCCATAAATGTTTGAATTTTGAATGTTATATTTTTTTAACCTATGAAGTCTCATAAGTTGAGGAAAAAAAAATTTGGCTGGAAGCTCGTGTCAATTTTTTTTTATCTCAAGTTGAAGTCCGTTGTCCGTAGCAAAAACGGAACTAACACGAAACAATTTTAGGGCGATGATTTTTGATGATTTTAAAAGTTCGTTTTCTCCGAAAGCTTGCACTGCACGCCTTCAAAATACTTTTGGGAGGGAAGCACCTTATTTGAGCACTGTAAGGCATTGATATGCTGAATTTCATCGCGGCCGTGTTTCTCTTCATGATGAAAGTCGTGAAGGTCGACCCTCAACTGCGATCACGGAGGAAAATATGGCTACCATCAGACGACTAATTTAAGAAAATTGCCATATCACTTATTAGGAGATTCGAGGACATCTGGGGATTGGTATGAGACAAATTCAGAAAATTTTACATGAACATTTCAAAGTTAGGAAGCTTGGTTGCCGGTGAATTGCTCCCAAACTCACTCCAGAACAAAAACGACATCGAGTAGATTGGTGTTAAGAAATGCAATTAAAGTACAATTACGGACATTCTAATGCCGTGTATAATATCGTGACAGGACATGAAATATGTATATATGGTTATATTCCAGAAAGAAAACACCAATATTCTTTGTGGGTGTTTGAAAGTGACAGCAAACCAACCAAATTAAGGCAGGCGAGAAGGGTTGGCAAACAAATGATTGCATTATTTTTCTCTTAGACGAATCCTGTCTGCACTATCCCACTTGAGTAACAAAAGACTGTTAATGCCGAGTGGTACACCACTATTTTTTGCCCAATGTCTTAGAAAAAATAAGAGAAAAGCGACCTAGAAGTCGCATCTTGTTGCACCATGACAGTGCTTCGGCGCACACCGCGAACAAAACAAAGTCATTTTTGGCTACTGAAAACATAGAGCACATGACTCATGCCGCACGCAGTCCTAACCTAGAACCTTGCGATTTCTTCCTTTTCCCAAAAATCTATGATTCAATGAGTGGTTCGACATTTACGAGGCCAGAAGAGGCCGTGGTTGCTTTCAAACAGCACGCAGAAAACATACCCTCAGACCAATGGTCCTCATGTTTCCAGAAATGTTTTGAACGGATGAAAAAGTGTTTTAAATGTAACGGAGAATACTTTAAAAAGTAGTAAATATAATATTGGACAAATAAATTGTTTTGTTTATTAGTTACGCAAAACTTTCAGTGTGGCCCACGTATAATCTAGAACAGACTCATCTTTTTATTTTTCTTAAAATTTTTCGCTATTATTTGTTTGCACAGATAATGAACGAAGGCAGTTAAAGAAAGTAACGCATTACCTACAAACTTCGCTCCTCCCAATGAATCACGAAACGTAGCGGGCATTGGTGTTTCCATGGCATGGTATGAGGTCTAGCCTTGCGGAAGCCATTATTGATGGCAAACAACACCAAAATAGGTTCAAGCCTGTAGGGCTTTTAACAAATTACCGCGGGCTTTTACAGTGCTAATTGTCAATTACGTGTGCTTGGTCATCGGATTACACTTTTATATTTTATTCTTGCAAAGCAAATTTAGACATTGAAATATAAGGATTATTTTTATAAAAAAATTACTAGATAATAAATAAATACTCAAAAAATTCCTCACCTCTACAACAATTTTATGTAGTCTTAACTTGGTTTTCCGGGGTGTAACTCGCTTCGTGACCGGCTAATATATATAAAGACATCTTTAGCATTAATTTTTAGATTCAAAACACAGAAGATGAACTTAATAAACTTTTGAGAATTTCAGGTAGAGGCATATGGGAAATTAAACAATTGACGCTTTCTTACGGTACATCTACATCAGACCAGAGAATGCTCATTCTAACCCCACTATGTCAAACTCTTTTAGTGTAAACAGGCGTAGAGCATTCTTTCGTTGTTCTTATAAGTGCGTTAACAATGATTCTATGTAAATTGTAAAGTTCTAAAAAATTCAAATATTTGTAGAAGAAAAAAATATTGGCGGCATTTCAACAGGTTTTGACTTCAGAACAGTCGAACCATGCTGTTTCTAATTTGTTGTCCAGACTGAAAATACTCGGAAATTATACTTCACTTAAAGTTGTTTAATTTTATTAATTACTAGCTTCCGCCCGCGACTCCGTCCGCGCGGATGTCGGTCTTCGCGTGGATGGTTATTTCTCCATTTTGAGTACCTCTGTCAATAACATCTTATAAATATCTATTGGACCCAATTCCCAAATACGGCTAGGCCTATAATAATACGCAACGTGTGTTCGCGGTTCTACGGAACAACGTATATGGATAAAACTGAAAAATTAAGATTAATTTTTTTCTACGTATTTTTTCAGGATAAAAAGTATCCTATTTTACGCCCAGGATAATAAGGTATAATTATACCAAGTTTCATCGAAATCGAACCGCTAGTTTTCACGTGATGCCTTCACATACAGACAGACAGACAGACAGACAGACAGACAGACAGACAGACAAAAATTTTTTTAATCACATATTTGGGTTTGGTATCGATCCAGTAACACCCCCTGCTATTTATTTTTTCAATATTTTCAATGTACAGAATTGACCCTTCTACAGATTTATTATATGTATAGATTTTAGCTAACAATTGATTGAAATTAAGCAATTTCTTATAAAGCTATATTATAGATAAACGGGTATTCTATTACATATGAAATAATGCTTAATCTCTAATACGTTATTATACACAAATGTCAAATGAATTTGATGACTACTTCATTGTGTTACGTGTTTCTAATTGTACGTCCACCACTGTAGATACTTGTAAAATATTTTTTTTTACTTCTTTGGTTCTAATATTCTTTGATACAATTAATAGACTATTGTTGCTGGGATATTTCTAATTTGTCTTGTATTTAATCTACGGTTTAATTATAACTAAATGTTTTGTGTAAATTATCAACTAAATGGGACACCAGCTCTGATAAAATACATTAGTTACGATATCTACTTACCCACGATTAGTTATTCCGCCTCCTTGTTAATTTGTAACAGGTTTAAATTATGCGAAATTTTCAAATTATTGCGCAAAATTGCCCATTCAGAACCTCCCACATTGATCTACAAGTAAGGCGGCCAATACTCGTTCAGGTAGGCTCGTGGGCCCATTTGGTTGAATGCATATTTCATTCACAACTTGAGATAAATAATAGGTAAACGTCAAGGATAGTGACCAATTGAGATTGTGCAGTTATTTCAATTACGAAATAATGCATACCAAGACCGTACCGATTTGGAATGTAGGTTGACTTTTCTAACAAGCTAAATGACTGGCCGATGGATTGCAATTTTGTTTTCCATTCAAGCTTCGTGCCTTTGTACATAGGAACAAACATTGTAGTGTTTTGTTCGTGTATTCCATTAATAAGTCCCCATTGAAGTTTGCAAAAGTTATAAAACAGCTTTCTGCTATGAATGGAATCTGGAATTTTCAGACTGTAGAGTGTAGACAGTGCATACCTACTGTTGGATCTCGGGCACTGCAGTTTATTCGGTGTTTCCTAAAAATCTATTTCGTATTTATTTCTTTGGATTATAATAATAGGATTTTTGTTTATTTAATACTAGTTCTATGTATAATAAGTGGATTACATGTAATATATATTAAGTTCAGGATACATCGCCCATTTTTGCAAGTGACTACTATCAAGCTAATTTTCCGTTTGTAGCTTTATTTTGATGAGACGCCCAATAATTTCGTGTACGAAAGTGTCTTTTTTTTTTTTTTGTAAGGTGTTTCTCAATGTTAGCCAGAAGGGCTTCTACATTTTAACGCGGACGCGGGGGTGAACTGAAGGTTCACCCTGGTAGCGACATGCACAAGGGCGTCGATTGTGGTAGCTAACAGAGATAACAAGGATAAAAATTTTTGATTTGATGGTTCTCAAATATTTATTACTAACTGAATTTTTTTTGTTCAATCTCAAGATAATTACCTAAATTATTCGAAAAAATATTTGTCCTACAAAATCTATGGTTTGTTCAAAGAGTCCCCCTTTCCAAAGTGTATCGATAACGAGGTCATCATAAATGATTACTAACAAGCTGATTTTTTTGTTTTCACTTTGTTAATGTTTATATAATTCAACAGACATATTGTCCTACAAATTGCGTTTTAAATATTTGAGAACCATCAAATCAAAAAATTTTATCCTTGTTATCTCTGTTAGCTACCACAATCGAGAGTTTCGTACACGAAATTATTCGGTGTCTCATCAAAATAAAGCTACAAACGGAAAATCAGTTTGATAGTAGTCACTTGCAAAAATGGGCGATGTATCCTGAACTATATTTGACATATCGGCTTCTTCCCGTGGTGGTGGTTTTAGGAGCGCAATTAAACAAACATACCTAAACATGAGCAAAACATAACTATAACTTTTCTGTTTACTCTCTTAATATAATTTTGATGAAATCCTGACTGAATGAATGAATTAGCACATTAGCTGGGAACAACCAATATTAAAAAAATAAAGTTCACTCAGATAAATTCCAGATACACATACAAACAGTTTTTCAGTCTATCGCATCGGTTCAAATAGTCAACTAGGTACTAGCTTTCCGTTCGCTACTTCGCCGGCTTTGTCTAAAACCAAATGAATTATATACTAAAACCATTACGAGAATAACTCTATCTATTCTACTTCTGGGTACTGCTGATCGAAATGAGTTATTATTACTAATAGGTACCTTAATATTATGATATTCTTATAAATATCACAATATTATGGTATTAGTCCTTATGGACTTATGAGCTTTTTTGTGTCAAAATATCTGGTACAGAGGTGTTTTGGTGTTTTGTTGTTACACATAATTCAAAACATAAACGTTTGCAATGTGCAATCTTAATTTCATTTAAATTATGGTGAAAAGAAGTTTATACCTGTCGATTAGCATAATCTTTATCGACTTTTAAATCTGCTTATGTTCATGAAAAGGTAAGGTAAGGTTAAGAAATGAAAACCAAAGAATTCGTTTCATAATTTAATAAATTTCTCAATATAAGAATATGTCCGATTCCATCTATATAATACAAAGCATTTCAAAAAGAGTGGCACGGTAATAATAACTACATAAAACAACCTTTTGTATCTCTAGTGTACTTCAACAACGCCAAAACGTCACAGCATTTCATTAAAAAATACCAATATACGACCTCCTCACACATGTTATTTACATTAAATTACGTTGTAAAAAAAGATGTTTGCTAAATAAAAACCCTAGGAACCTGCAGTTTACGCAACTGAGATCGCGTATTGCACTTCGCTTCAAATGATTTATTTACACAAGTCAAAGTAAATAGGTATTTATTATATACAAATAATTGTATGTTCCTTGTAGCAAACATTAAACGCACGAAGTCACAAAGATACCCAAGGTTGAAAGGAATATGCCTTTTTAAAATAAATACTATTAATGGTGTATATACAATGCGATGCCATGTTGTCTGCGTGTGTTGTGTATGTAATTTTGGATCGAAAACAATGGCAGTATCAAAAGGAAAGTGTTAAAAAACGTTGGTTTATGAGATTCTATGTGAAACGGGGGATTCTAGATGGAATAGACAAGGCCTACAGGTGATTTATTAACGATTTCGCACCAATAAAATTGCTTGTAGGTTGAGAGCTTATAAAAGCGTTTGAAACATGTTTCGCGTGCACAACGGAGGGTAATTATAGGTAGAACTATACTCCGTTGTGACGCTTCACGAGATCCCCAGAGTTTAGAGGATCTGGAAGAGTTTCTTCAGCTCGACCATCAGCTGCCAGTCCGTCTTGATGAGGTCGTCTCTGAAGTAATCCTTGCACGCGTCAATGCTGGCACGCGAGATCTGTAACAATGAGATAGTTTATTTTCATATACCTACATTTACATATATTACATTTACATGTATTGGGTAGGTAAGTTTTCACTGAGATTATTATCTTTATAAACATAATTGATGACATATTATTGATACATCAATATTGTGTAATTTTAGAAATCACTGTATTCTATGAAAATAAATGTAGGTAGAGTAGTTCACTTAATTCAGTTATTGTCATCATGAAACATTGTAACTTGTATCGATGAGATAATATTTAACGCAAAGGATCAAGTAGACATCCCTTACTTTATAAGAGACAACGCGACTTTACTAAGTGAATGCAGTCTTATTTTTTGATAAAGAGATATATAATTGGTTAAAGAATTCGAATATTCGAACAAAACCAACATTAAAATCAAGTAGCTAAATTAAATCAAATCTTAAATTTCCAGTAATTCCCCTAATCTAATTCATTCCAAATTTATCTCCCGCGAAATATACTACAAAATTAAACCAATATGTCTGACAACAGCCTTCACTGCAGCCTTCGTCTAAAAATGGAAACGATGAATGTACACGGGCTTCATTCAGCTCGACCCAGTTTTGGCGCATCGATTCAGCTTTCTGGGCCTGAATGGTATGACGTCATACGGAAAATAGATCAGGTTGTGCAAGCGAGAAAGTGGGTCACGGGGCTAGCCTCGCCCCGTGCACCCCGGGCCGCCCGAGCCCCCGGGGCCCGCGTCATTGAAGCAATTGGGGTAATCGCGTTAGCTTGAAAGCTTTACAAGGTTTTCTGCGCGCACTTTGCTGGTTGAATTAGAACCAATTCATACAGCTTTTTGCTGTTGCAACAGAAGTGAAAAAACCTTTAATTGGGTTGGATTAAACCAACTATGACTCTGGTTGTAATAGGATTTAAGAGAATTAATCGAATACTAGGCAATTGCTTTTGTTGTTATTGCAATATGAACTTCCAAACCGGGAAACTAAACAATCGACGTTTTGAAAATATTATACACAATTTGGTATGCACAGTTTGGTGACTTAGAAATAAAAAAAAAAAAAGTTAAAAGCTAAAAGTAAAGTTTAAAGTTACTCTTAGTTAAAAGATTTCTTGCTCTTACTGAATCTATAGTTCATCAATCATCATCATAGATCTTACATCCAAATAAGTAATAATCGATACCTGCGGATTTACTTAAACCTAACTATTTAAATTATATGTTAATTAAGAACGACACAAAAGGGAATAAATTCCAACAAGAGTAAATCTATGAATGCATAATACATATTGACCATAATCAGTATGCAGTGTCTAATCCTATCACTACAATATATTATATACAGTAGCAGTAATTACATCTTATTGAATACATTATTTCAATTCAAGACAATTGTAATTAATCATTAAAACAGCTATTGCATAAGGAAGAGTTGTCTGCGAATACCAAAACGTCTATACAATAAAGTTATAAATGTTTGTGTGAATTGATAACAAGATATTTATTACACACACGGCTATTAACGACTCTGGTCGTTAACTTAATTTAGCTACAATACAAGCGCAATCTAGTATTGTCATCAATGAAATTGCCATGCGAATATATCAATGGAGCTTCTAGAATGAGATGTGACCCGGCCGTTGTGGCTGTGTGCAATGAATGCGTTCGTATATATCACGAGCGATGTAAAAGAGATCTTAACAGTACAAACATAAGAGTCAGAATGTTGTTCGTTATGAGAATATCGACCTGAATGAAGCTGTAACGTAGGTATGACCTAATAAGTTACCATCATTAGCTGTTTACCTTTAACGTGGATTACTTTTAGGGTGTGGAGCGAACGCTGAATGGAAATGAACAACGATTAAGGCGTGGGGCCTCGGCTATTTCTAATGTTATTATTGTTTGACGTAGGTACCTACATGAGAACGTTTTCATTTTCATATAATTACAAATGATTTTATGATTTGTTTCGTTATACTCGGTGGTTTCGTGATGTTAATTTTCTAATGACTTAATTACTTAGGGAGTAACACAAACTTTATTGAGACGTATGTGTGGCGTTGCTACTTATATTATCTTTATTTTATTATCTGTGGCGTTCCGAAGCGGAGCGCGCTTGGCCGAATTTCGAATGGGATTCGACCGTTAATTTTCACTAGCTAGTTATTACGCAATAGTTAATACGTAGCCATTGTTCTTTGTCTCATTACTTTTGACTTGCTCGGTGGCTCGGTGCTCTGTTAACTAGACTGATTGAAACATGTGTATAGATTTAAATAATGTTGTAACTGAAAGGTATATTAAAGGATTAACACAATCTACCACTTTCATTTACGTGGGTAACAAAACCCCATATTGGTGACCCCGACGTGATCGTCGAAAGCAATCTATACGTTTCACCATCAGTCACCTCGTGTTTTCTTCGCGGCCTGCTTTTCGGTTGAGCACTAATGAGCTCCCGAGAGGTGGTCTACAGAAACTGTTGCTACGCAATTGCAACTTGGCATGCCTGCCTGTTTCTCTGCCTTCACATCTTCACGTCGCTAACTGTCGACCTGCTGTCGACACATTGCTGCGCATATTTGAGTGTGCCGTGCCTGCTTGCTGCCTGCCTGGTGCCACTGCCGGTGCCTGGGTCCAGGCCCCTGCCTACGTGGTGCACGTCCCAGTTGTGTTCAGTGTTTGTGTTATTGTGTGGTGCTTAGCATGAGTAAGAAACAACTTATATTATACATATACATGAAGCTTATGGGTATGGACTTTTAATTATATCAATACTTTATAATTATTAAGTACTTTAAAATAACAATTTCAATA
Source organism: Colias croceus (assembly GCF_905220415.1). Taxonomy (NCBI): domain Eukaryota; kingdom Metazoa; phylum Arthropoda; class Insecta; order Lepidoptera; family Pieridae; genus Colias; species Colias croceus. The sequence goes on along the minus strand of NC_059541.1, from coordinate 8,738,559 downwards.
TTGCATCTTACTGCCATTATTGACTATTAATTACTTAAAATATAACATATAGAATAATTAGCGGTGCAATAAACTAGCATTGTTTAGTTAAATGCATATTCTTTCTTAAATCTTATGTGTTATCAAATAAACATTGTTAAATATTTGCTTCATATTTGTTAAGACTTACCTGTGTTAAATTTAAAGATATCATGCTTGCTTACTAACTGTTATTATTTCATAATTTCTTGTTATAATTTTAAAACAAATTGTGCATTGTTTGTTTTTGAAAAATTCTATAAATGTAATTATATTGTGTTGTTGTATTGTTCTTATATGGCATGTGTAATATATTTTAACTTTGTGTTTATAATACAATCTTATATTCAAGTTGTAGCTAATTTAAGTATAGAAAAACTTATTTTTAATTTTATTTGATGTTTGTGCATATAAATGTTAGTTTTTAATATTGTTTAGGTTTTTATACAAGCACTACATTTAGTTAGTATTTTGATATTTACAAATAATTGATCATATTTACACCCATCCTTCAACGGTTTCAATTTTTAAGTATTTCTTAATTTCACTCTGTCTATCTGGCTGTTACCATGGCTGATGAGAAAGCTCAAATTGAACAGCTTAAAGCTGATAATGCTGCTTTGCAGTTACAGCTTGCTCAGAGCACTCAAACTTCTCAAATTTATAAAGTTTCCGCCAAAATACCACCATTTTGGCCTCATAAGCCTGCGGTTTGGTTTGCCACAGTGGAAGCACAATTTGAAATAGCTGGCATAGTGACGGACAGCACAAGATATAGTTACCTTGTAGGTCACCTTGACCAAAGGTATGCACAAGAAGTGGAAGATATAATTACCAGGCCTCCGCCAGTCGGCCAACGTTACGAAACTCTAAAAAGAGAACTTGTTAGAAGACTGTCTATGTCGGAGGAAGAGAGAGTGAGACAGCTCATATCAGATGAGGAGCTGGGTGACCGTCGTCCCTCCCAATTCCTCCGGCATCTGCAATCACTAGCTGGGACTGCACTCACAGACGAGGGCATTGTGCGCCAATTGTGGATGCGTCGCTTACCTCAACAGGTACAAGCGATCCTAGCATCGCAACAAGAGCTTGCTCTGGATAAATTGGCAGAGTTAGCTGACAAGGTAGCAGATGTCATTAGCCCAAAGCAGGTTTTCACATCTTCTGCTCCAACTCATTATGAACCTTCAGACTTGGATAAATTGACACAGCGGGTAGAGGAGCTGTCGAGACAGGTTTGTGCTTTATTATCCTCTAGAGAGGATAGAGGACGTGTAGTGACACGTGCTCGATCTTCATCTTCCAGACGGTCACATAGTTCTACACCTTCCCAAGAGAGAGTTTGTTGGTATCACAAGAAATTTAAAAACAAGGCTAACAAGTGCATAAAGCCTTGCAACTGGAAGGCGGAAAACTAGAAAAACAATCAGTAGAGGCGGCATCTGATTGTTTCTCTCCCGGCCGCCGGTTATTTGTCACCGACCCAAATTCTAAGAATAAATTTCTTATTGATACGGGTTCGGATCTATGTTGTTTCCCTCGACGCCTATTAAAGGGTCCACTCTCTTCAGCAGACTATGAACTCAGCGCAGCGAACGGGAGCAACATCAAGACATACGGTAATATTCCCCTCCATCTCAATTTAGGGTTACGCCGGGATTTTCGCTGGAATTTCGTCATCGCCGACGTCAGCATGCCCATCATTGGCTCCGATTTTTTAAGTCATTACAACTTGCTGCCGGACTGCAGACGCAAGCGTTTGATTGATGGAAACACCAGCCTATCTGTGTGTGCTTCAATTGCACAATCTCAGCAGGACAGCGTCAAAGCTGTGTCTTCTACACACTCGCCGTTCGCTGAAGTCCTTGCTGAGTTTCCTGATACAACCCGTCCACCAGGGTTGCCCAGGGTCGTGAAACATGATACAGTCCACTATATAAAGACCACAGAAGGACCACCCGTGTCGTGCCGCCCTCGTCGTTTGGCTCCTCATAAACTGGCTGCTGCAAAGCGAGAGTTCGAGGATATGGTGCAATGCGGTACGGCTCGTCCCTCTAAAAGTTCATGGGCATCTCCTCTGCACATGACAACGAAGAAAGACAACACCTGGCGTCCATGTGGCGATTACCGCGCCCTGAATGCCAGAACTATTCCGGATAGATATCCTGTGCGGCACATTAATGACTTTGCCAACAGTCTTGCTGGAGCTAAGGTTTTCAGCACAGTTGACCTTGTGCGCGCCTATCATCAAATACCAGTATTTGAAGGTGATATTTCGAAGACGGCAATCGTTACGCCGTTTGGCCTCTTCGAATTCCCATTCATGACATTTGGTCTGCGCAACGCGGGACAAACCTTCCAACGTTTTATCGATGAGGTCACACGAGGTCTCGATTTCGTTTTCCCGTACATCGACGACGTGTTGGTATTCTCACCTAATGAAGAACAGCATAAGGAACATCTTCGCATTCTTTTCCGACGCTTTCAGGAATATGGAGTGGTAATAAACCCCTCTAAATGCGTGTTTGGTGTTGGCGAGGTCGTTTTTCTGGGATATCTCATCAATGCCGAAGGCACACGTCCGCCACAAGATCGCATTCAAAATCTGCTGGATTTTCCACCACCAGAAACCGTGCAAGGGATGCGGAGATTTCTTGGGATGATAAACTTCTATCGCCGTTTCATTCCACAAGCTGCACGTTTTCAGGCTCCGTTAATAAGCGCGATAGTGGCTACTAACGGTAAAGGCGCAAAACCTTTCCCTTGGTCTCCTGAGCTGTTGGGTCAATTTGATGCCTGCAAAAAAAGTTTATGCGATGCCACGCTACTTCAGCACCCCATCGCTGGTGCGGCACTTGGGCTTTTCACCGATGCCTCTAGCGTGCATATCGGCGCTTGTCTGCACCAACAAGACAAAGGCGAGTGGGTTCCTCTAGCTTTCTTTAGCAAGAAACTCACTCCGGCACAGTCGCAATGGCCTGCTTACTACAGAGAACTCTTAGCGGTGTACGAAAGCGTACAACACTTCCGCCATATTTTAGAAGTTCAGCACTGTACTATTTTTACAGATCATAAGCCTTTGTTGTACGCGTTCGTACAGCGCCGGGAGAAGCTTCCTCCTTCGCAACTAAACCAGCTGACTTTCATTAGTCAATTCACAACTGACATTAAACACGTTAAGGGTGAGGACAACGTCGTGGCCGATGCTATGTCGCGGATCGATGCCATATCCCTAGATCAGGAATATCAACGCCTGGTAACATCACAAAAATGTGATTCTGAGTTGGCAGACCTTCTTCAGTCTGGTTCTTCCAACCTTAAACTGCAAGAAGTCTCTGTCCCAGGCACTGATATGGCATTGGTTTGCGACATTTCCACGGGAAAATCTCGTCCTTACGTGCCCCCTGACTTGCGACGCATTATTTTCGCCAAACTTCACAATTTAAGCCATCCCAGTGGTAGAGCCACTGTCAGACTCATCACCGAGCGGTACGTCTGGCCTTCGATTAATAAAGACTGCAAGGAGTGGGCACGCACTTGCGAGGCTTGTCAGCGTGCCAAAGTGTCGCGCCACAACTCTCCTCCTCTTGGAGATTTTAATCTTCCACCTGGTCGGTTCCGCCACGTCCATATTGACATTATTGGGCCCTTAACAACATGTGACGGGTACCGATATTGTTTGACGGCAATCGATAGAGTCACCAGGTGGCCAGAGGTCTGGCCAATGCGCACTATAACTGCGGATGAGGTTGTAGAAACCTTCACAAGGGAATGGGTGTCACGTTTCGGTGTCCCTTACATCATCACGACGGATCAAGGAACTCAATTTGAGTCCGATCTCTTTCGTCGACTGATGCAGCGATTTGCCACCGAACGCTTCAGAACAACAGCGTACCATCCTTGCGCTAACGGCATGATTGAGCGAGTTCACCGGCAACTTAAGGCCTCTCTTATGTGCCACAGTGACACATGGGTCCGCTCTCTACCGTTAGTTCTTTTAGGTATGCGAGCCGCGTTTAAGGAAGATATAGGAGCCACTGCAGCCGAAATGCTGTATGGCGAAACTCTGCGTCTTCCTGGCGAGCTTCTGGTGCCAGCTGCCGATACTGCCACCATATTTGATGCTGCTGATTTTGTTTCACAATTAAAACAAAGAATGGCTAATTTACGTCCAATCGCAGCCTCTCGTCACTCACAAACTCCTAGTTTCGTTTTCAAAGACATGAAAACAACTTCACATGTCTTTCTACGAGATGACAGCGTAAGACGCCCCTTGCAACCGCCTTACACGGGTCCATTCCAGGTAGTTGATCGAGCCAGTGATGGCAAGACGATTACTCTGGAAATAAAGGGCAAACGCACAACCGTCAGCATCAACCGCGTGAAACCGGCATACATAGAATCTGCACCACTGGAGCAACCTGCCGAAATACCTACAGCAAGAAATTCTTTTCAATCACCTCCGCAACTTCCCGCGCCCATTCCATCTTCCCAACCTTATGTCACACGGTCAGGTAGACGAGTGAAATTTAAGCATCCATAAAAATTACTTAATTAATTTGTTTATTGCTTATTTTTTATTATTATTTTAATTACTTATATTTTTTTTTTTCACCGTAGCCTATTTCTCTCCGTAGGGGGGTGGTGTGGCGTTGCTACTTATATTATCTTTATTTTATTATCTGTGGCGTTCCGAAGCGGAGCGCGCTTGGCCGAATTTCGAATGGGATTCGACCGTTAATTTTCACTAGCTAGTTATTACGCAATAGTTAATACGTAGCCATTGTTCTTTGTCTCATTACTTTTGACTTGCTCGGTGGCTCGGTGCTCTGTTAACTAGACTGATTGAAACATGTGTATAGATTTAAATAATGTTGTAACTGAAAGGTATATTAAAGGATTAACACAATCTACCACTTTCATTTACGTGGGTAACAAAACCCCATATATGTTTCGAATGTTGCTATGCGTTGTATGTATTATTTTTTCTTTTAAAGTTTTTCGGTACCTATTTATTTCTTTATCAAAACCAATGTCATTTTTAGTGTATGTAGTCCCGTGTCCCCTTTTGTGGGGCAGATGTACTAAACATCTGTTTCACTGATCGATTTTCTTTACGGCCAAGTAGGTGACGTGCAGCCTGTGTCGTGCCAGACCGAGATATTTTTTTATGGTAATCGAACCCAGGTAATCGAACCCAGGGCCTCTCGGTTCTACGTGTGAGCGCTTATGTGAGCGTCCTCAACTACATACTACCAAGGGAAAGTCACTATAAACACGTCTTTTAGAACTACATATTATTATTATTTTTCTAATCTAAATAAAGCTCGAAGTATACCTAGAATACAAGTTGAATATACTAGAAGCTATTTTAAGCGCACCGTTACACGCATCCTGTAATTTTCATCAACTTGAAAATACATGCACCTACATAAACCGCAAACTAAATTATAGTTGAAATTGAAATTCTATTAATAGCTTGGCAACGTTCAAATGACGGACTCAATTTTGTTAAGGTCCAACACGGGGGCGTGGAAGCCTGCCGGTGTGTGGAAAGCGATGACGTCACTCGACAAAATGTAATATAGGCTTCTGGGAAAATTGTCCATTTTATTACCTAGGTGGTTTCATATATTTTAGATTCAATTATGTTACATAAAGCTGTAAAAGGGCGTGTAATTAATGTTTAAAATTATATAAGTTTGTTGTATGAATACATCTATTTTTTGAAATATCATATACATATACCTAGTAATAACATTATTTGGGTAACTAATATTGCAATATAAAAAAAGTTTAAGTAATAAGTACCTATCCGAGAGACAAAACAATACCACAAAGAGTTAAAAACACCGTGCCACACCCATTCACGTAAAATTAAAATTATTAAAAAATTTCACACATCATCTAATATTGAACCAGCATCAATATCTAGGGCATTTATTTATAGACAGAGTACAATATACTAACAGTACCTATATACCAGAACATAGTATACAATATATAGCAGTATACAAACTATATAGTATAGTATATATGTACGAAGGGTTAGCAACTGCATCCGCGAGGCCGGTCCTCTCGACCCACTGACCCGGGACCATTCATGCCGCATTTAGCGATCGTGAATGGAGACCGGCTTAGATAACGTACTGTTATCTAGTTAATGTTATAGGTACCTAAGTTTCGAGGGGGGGACGAATATCCCAAAATTTCGTAGATACATAATTAATTATTTAGAAGTATGTATGTAGTGCGTCAATTCAAACTTTTCAATACTTATTGTATAAGTAATGAAATTTATGAATACTTTAATCTTAATAATATGTATGCCAAATAGAGCCACATTCACACATTATCTACATAATTATTAAAAAATAAATCATAGATATGTAATGGTTTTTTTTTTGTGATACATGATAAAGATCGCGACCCTTGTTGCATTAAATCCTACATAAAGAACATCGTCACATGAACATCTGCACTATTTTACTAGAGGCAAAATTGGTATACAATTTCGCCCAATATCAAAGCGAACCGCACACGTCCCCCGCAAGCTATCTAGGCGCACCACTGTTTGCCTGCAATGCACAAACATCAAACACACGGTGCGTATATAATAACGTATCCGTTCTATTCTCGTGTGCTAATATTTGCTAAAACTACACTAAAGGGACATGTAAATTGCAATCCTAGTAAACGTGTGACACGTGTAGGTTTCACTGCGTGTATGCTGTAGGAGATACTCTATAGCACGTGTAAATAAAATTATGTTAGTGTTTTTCATTTTCGTAAAATCAATTTGTACTAAACTTGGACAGAATATACAAGTACTTATAGCAGAATAAATACCTTTATATAAAATTAATTGGGCCTTGTAATAATATCATAATTGAAGATAAGTATGAGATTTATTTTTGATAACGAAGCCTCGTTACGTTATATTCGAGAAAAAATAATTGTTATTTTTTCATTGTTATAAAGAGACGAGACCCTTTTTGAAAACTGCTTTGTATCCAACTCAAAATTCAATGGGACATAGTGATATTGATCATAACACAAATTAAAACCTACACTTCTAACGTCAATGTTTCAGACTGCTCCAGAAACTTCTACTATCCAAGCGTGACATAATTCAAACCGAAATCTCTTTCATATCTTGCGAAAAAACAATAATATTGAATTCACACAAAACGTTTGCAAATATTTAAGAATAGTTCTCAAATTAGCTCATTAACAGTTGGTAAATGTTAATCCTGTATGCGTGTTCTAATTTATTTAACGCTTTCGCCTTGACTTTGAACACGAAGGTCGCTTCTATTTGTAGCGGTCGCATTCATTTAGATTTTAAGAAATAACCTGATTGAAATATTCATAACTATTTCTAATTTGAATGGCGACATTTCGTTGTTTATGCGGATCTTTTGAAATACTATCAAAATTGTGTTGTTTACTGACTTATGTGATACAACGAGCCTAACTTTTTTTGAGGTATTCATTCAAGTTCGACTGAGTTGACTGACTGACTGACTGAATTAGGTTAATTTTTTAAGCACATAGAGTGCTTAAAAAATTAACCTAATTCAGTTATCTTCTTCGGTCTTCGATCTTTTTCTTTGGAAGAATTCAAGCTAATAAATATTTACTAGTAATAAAGCGCTGCTGTGTGCGCCTATTAAAGAGTATCAAGGCTGATGCAGCAAACGATATTAATTATTTTATAATTGACTTTCTTATGCACTCCTTAGTAAATTTGTACGTGCCTTGTTTTGTATTGTCTTGAAATAATATATAATGCTTCGTGATCGTAAGGGTTTTCTTCTAAAATATTGGTTTCTTTTTCCAGCATACTACCATGGATAAAGCGAAAAATTAAAATCTTCCGATATCCAAATAAACAAACGTAATTTAAACATCAAAAGGGATTATCAATTCGCTCGCACCATACACAATAATAATAACAATAAACAAAACAAACGACGGAACATTAATAGAACTTAAAGACTCTATTTATAATATATCTTTATACATCAAACATTTCTCTCAAGCGACTTTGATGACGAGCGAAATTTTCTTTCCCACACGACTTCGATATAATATATATTAATGTACACCGTTTGTAGTTATTTTGAAATAAATCGAGCCGTGTTACGACGTTCATCGGATATTTCTGAGAGCATTGATTGCTGCGGAAATGAAATCTAGAAAGCAACAACCTACATGTTAGATGTTTATATTCGTTTGAGGGCTTCTTTATGATTAATAGTAATTTATGAATACGTTATATTTTCATACAATTATGGTATACTTTGGCAAAAAATTATGTATTTTAAAACGATTTCAAATCAAGAGTCGATTTGTATGTAATATGTACCTATCATTGTGTGTTTTGCAACATTTTCTGGGTTACCTTTTAACTTACACAATCTTGCATGTTAACAAATAGTTTGTTAATGCATAACAAAATATAGGGAGGGATACCGGATAAAGATGGTTACAATCAAATGTTCGTGCCATATTTGGTATAAATGCACATGTGTGGAAAACAAAAAAAGGGAAAAATATCTTGGAATATAATTTTTAAGAGTTATCCAAACAAATATTCGATTTTCTTCAACATCAACATATGAAACCAAGGTTGTTTTGGTTCGAGCGGACAATTTTGTCGCAATAATAATATTATAACCATAAATTTTTTTCTCAATGAACGTCTCTTTTAGATACATTGTATGAATAATAATTACGTTTCTTATGTTATAACAACGGCTAACACATGTTGCATATAATAAATAAGATCCAATGTCACGGTAGGTCAGTTCGTTCTGGAAAAAACTGGAATGTTCTTATATATCCAGGATCAATTACTTCGCCCTCAACTAATACGGGCGCATCCTAATTGAGTTTTGACAGCTCTTTAAGAGGCTTGCATTTACTGTATGTTATGTATGTTAAATAATTGAAAAAAAATCTCTATACTTAGAATAAAGAGTCTAAGCGCCAATCCAATGTTTAAACTAGTTTTTTATAAAGCTGAGACACAGCTGATTAACTAAATCCATACTTATATTATAAATGCGAAAGTAACTCTGTCTGTCTGTTACTCAATCACGCCTAAACTATTGAACCAATTTGCATGAAATTTGGTATGGAGATATTTTGATACCCGAGAAAGGACATAGGATAGGTTTTATCCCGGAAATCCCACGGGAACGGGAACTATGCGGGTTTTTCTTTGACTGCGCGGGCGAAGCCGCGGGTGGAAAGCTAGTTAGATATGTCGTGGCCATATCGTAGATTTGCTCATTTCATGAAATGGCCAACATAGTTTAAGGCCGTGTACGCGGTCCGTGCGCTGTTTGGCTCAAATATGTGATTTTCCAAACCAGATTGTCCATCAACCACTTATCTTACAAACATATGAATTACTAATAATTTTAGGAAATTTTATTGTCTATATAGTTAGTTAAGAGTTTATTTCAATTAATACAGTATTTGTGAATACCATCAAGATAACTGAGCCGATGATTACTTGATTTCACTTTTAGTGTCAATTTCGAAGCTAAAAATATCTGAAATTGCTGACAGATCTAACACACATTTTTTTTAACTAACTGCTAAAATCCTTATTAAAATAGTTAGTTAAAAGATTTTTTATTTTGGACTCCTAACTTACGAAATTAAAATCCGAACAATGTGAATTTTTTTAGAAATTATAGTCGACAAAATGATTATTTTCACCAAGATATTTGACTTAGTTGAATATAATTTATACATATTGCAATAAAAGAACGTCTTACTTATAAGATAAAATTTAAAAAATCAACTAAGGTACCTCTATTATTTTTCTACAATTTTTTTTAAAGTACTATAAAACACTGCGCGCGACCCGAATAAAATCAGTCGGCAGCAAGCCTTTCCAGAGAGAGGACATGTTGCTCGGCGCTCTCCTGTGGACCTATGCTGTTCATAGTAAAAGGATAGCGCAAGCCGCGATCTATCGTAATAGATCGCGGAGATTTTGACTTGCGTTAAATTGAATAAGCCCTCTTAATCAGATCGTTCAATCGTCAACGTTTCACGATTTGGTCATCGACATTTGGCCAGATCGTATAAAAATATATAGGTTAGGTTAGGTTAGGTTAGACTTTAATAAATAACGCACGAGCCGAGCGAGCAAAGCGAGCGTGCCGCGAAAGCGGCCGGCGAGTGCCAGAAGCGAATCGCTTTTAAAAAAGAAACAAAAATGGTCGCATTTCGTGAAATGGCCATCCACGTTTGGCCAGATCGACGATCTGGCCAAATGTGGATGACCAAATCGTGAAACGTTGACGATTTAACGATCTGGCCAAACTAAATGGGCCATTTCATGAAATGAGCAAATCTACGATATGGCCACGACAGATTTATGAGTATTACGCAGATATTATGGATATTGGATAGAGCAAGAAAATCGGTAGATAATTCTGAATAATCCACTAGGTACAACTAATGACTCTAGATTCCCCTTCCCTTTCGATAAGGGAAAATGTGACAGATACATTTCGTAAATAAGTTTATTATGACTCATTAGCTAAAGCCCGTGGCTTTACTCGCGTGCTACCCGACTATGGTAATTAGTTTCTGTACAAAAGTAAAAAGTATCATGTAGATCCGGTCAGCTAATTTTGTGTGAAAGAGTTGTTTTATCCTTCGATTAAAACATTTCATCGTGCAAAAATTACGATATTAATATTAGTGGAACGCAAAAAATACAATTCACAAACTTCCAACGAACAGACCAATACCAGTATAAGTAAATAAACAATATCAAATTACTAACCGCACACACTTCAAATTCACATGACAAAAACGGATCATAATAATGACTTATAATGGCTATACCTAGGGAGAAAAAATATACTGTGAATAGACACTGCTACTGTAATTAATTTACTATTTTTTGTCTACTTTTTTGCGATGTGTGGTCGTAATAAATATTGTTTGTATCGAACTTTAATATAAACTAGCTGTGTCCCGCGGATTTATCCGCATTGCTACGCTCTTATTGGTTTTAGCGTGATGATAATATATAGATAACTGAAATAATGTTTCAAACCAGTATAGTGCTTGAGATAAGTGCGTTCAACCAAAAATACAACCAACCACTATTATGACGGCAAGTCACCAAACCAGCCACTATTTTAATGGTAAGTCACCAAACTAGTCATTATTATGACGGTAAGTCACTAATCCCGCTACTTTTCAGACGGTATGTCGTTAACTTGGGCACTATTATGACGTTAAATTAGCCCTTGCGTGCCGCCTCCACTTGTTTGTGGTTTATGGTTTATTTCTACATATTTTACCACATTCAACTAGCGACTAACGAGCCACTATTATGACGGTTAGTCGCCAACCCGAGCACTATTCTGACGGTAAGTCACTAACCCGCCCATTATTATGACGGTAAGTCACTAACCTTGCTAACGAGCATGTCGGTCTCGTCGAAGTGCCGACCGAACATCTTGGGCGACTCGCCCGGTATCGGCTCGATCTTGATGCACACCTCCTGCCCCTTGCGAGCTGTTTCCACTTGCTTGTGGTTTATCTCTATGGACGTCACTATGCCGAGTTCAACGAACTGTCAAATGGGATTTCGGTTAAAAAATTGCAATTATAACACTAATTTTAAAGTTAGTAGTTTTTTTAGTTTGTTAGTTTTTACGAAACGTTTGAAGGGATAAAATTTTAAGAATAGGAAAGAAAATATTGAAACGTGATGAGAAAAGACCGGGCATGGTAATATGCTGTCCGCAAACATTGTTGAATGAATGAACACATAATTGATCCATACGTGATCACTACAACATGTTTGAACTATGAATATATTCTATATAAATAAAAATGAATCGACAATTATGTTGATAACCGTAAAATTCGAGAAAGGCTGAACCGATTGCATTAATTCTTTTATTTCTTGAAGTAGGAGTGGTTCTTACGGAGAGAAAACGTAAACATGTACCACGGGCGAAGCCGGGTCGGACCGCTAGTTAAAAAATAAAAAAAAGATAATTACCTCTTTACTAGGCACGCAAATAGGAGTGCCCTCCTTAAGAATGCCGCCTTCTACCATCACACCCGCGACGATCGGGTCGCGAGAGTTGAACACGAATTGTGGTAACACCTGCAAATTAATATCATTCATATAAACGATCCAAAAAACTCATTCCAAACTTTTTTCACATCAACTTTTACGTGTTTATAATTATTGTTTTTAACCTACCGCCAATTCAGTATTACGTTTTTTCCAGAAAAAATCTGCAATTCATATTTTTTTACAAAGTGTTTATAAGATTTATTGCACACACGTTTCTGAAGTGTAGTACTTTGGCAAGATTCAAAGATTCCAAAACCGTCGCCTTACTAACTAAATAATAATAAATAAAATAAAATTTATTTATTTCAGGCCACATAGCCCATGACGTGACGATATTGCCATGACGCGACCTTGAAATTATACTCTCAACGCACCTAAAGAAGTTCAACTTAAAAATAAAAAGAGTGTGTGTACTTATATGTACACGCGTTAGAAGTTATACTTCTTTGGCGTATGGAAAAAATACTAGAATATACAACTTGAACATAGTTACATACCACCTAGGACTAACTTCATGCTGTTAAATTTAGGTGTCGGTGTGCGCGCGCATCGTAAAAATTCACTCTCATCATTTTTCTCCATCGCGCCAAAAGAAGTATAACTTCAAAAAACATTAAAACAAATAAAAATTACCTTCAATTTGCACGGGAACACGGCTATATGTTTAAACTCCTCCCGTTTCTTCTGCTTCAGTTCCTCTCTGTACGCAGTGAACTTGTCGAACAAGTGGTAAATAATATCCGCAGCGAATATCTTCACACCGAGATTGTCAGCTAATTCTTGTGCGTCTCGTTCGATCTGTTTTGGTTTTTAAATATTTTTTTATCGGTATTAATTTATAAGAAGTAACTATTGTAAAATTTAAAAATAATATTTAGAGTGAAATTTTTGTATAAAAGCAATTTTTTTCATACAATATGATAATCTTTTTTTAAAATATAGTCATCAAAAAATATCATATTAGTATTTGGAGGAAAACGTAAATCTTAATATGGAGAGTGATAACTGAGAGTGTGTGATAATAATTGTAAAAATGTGGTAATTGAACACCAAAATTTTTACTAAAGAGTCCTTGTGCAAGTATTTCTATGAAACTCAGATATATTTGACAAACCTTAACATCAAATGCCAATATAGTTGCATACTGCGAGTCGTGTTCCAACATGGCGGACGCTTTCATGACGTCACGCTTCACTACCGGCCCTATCCTGATTGCGGAGTACTGAAATAAAATGCATAAATTATTTAAATTTCCTGCATGTCTCTTGTATCAAAAATATGCATTAATTTCTTCACATTAAAATTGGAAGCAACTTTGTAGTAAGTTTTTTATTGGTAAGTACGTAAACCTTGGAAATAGAATCCTGCTTTGCTGTTGTTATATCCAAAAGGCAATTAAAAAAGGAGTTTCTAGTACGTGTTTATAGAAGTGAAACATCTTTGACAAAATTGAAAGATGCCAAAATCGTCGCTTTTCTCTATGCCGTGACGGTATTGCCATGACGCGACCTTGATATTTTACTCTCAACGCGCCTAAAGAAATTTCACTTAAAAAAAAAACAATAAAAATACAAAAATTAAAAAAAAAACTCACGGGAATCTTGCTGGTCCTAAGGAACTCGAGCAGCGCTTCGAGCGAGCCGAGCGTCGACGCTTGCACGTACACGCCTCGCTCCGACAGCTTGATGGACGACAGCGCGGACTTCAGCTCGCGGGCCACTTCTTCTCTGTACGGGAAAATTCATTATTTATATATTTTTTATACAAAATAGCCAGGCATTTGACTGAACAACTACATAGTATAAAGAGAACAAGTTATCTTTAAACAAAGTTACATCACGCCATTTACATACAAATGGCGTGATGTAACTTTGTGCGTGATGATGCGCAGAGCGCTTGGCCACGCCCCCCGTTCATGAACGTACGCAAGCTTGCCGCACGCACACCACGCCGCTCGGTTACTTCTCATGGACCGTTCTCGTTAGGGGCGCGCCATTACTGTGAGCGGTCGGTGTTTGTTTACACAATTATAGATAGAGCCTATTCACTCTTGCCTTGAATACATTTAAATTGTATTTCTCTGGGAATACGGAAGCGGGTAGGTAGTTTCATTCCCTTGCAGTTAAGTTAATGAATAATTTCTGATAATAATTTTTTAGTTTCTGGGGTGTAATGTTTTATTCTAATACTTTAGAATGTACAAACATTATGGATTTTGATAGTTTCGGTTCCATGCAACTGTATTACAAACTTCAATTTGTATTCTCATGTAATTAGCTTTTTAAATTTTAAATGAGAATCGATGATTCTTTAAACCTAATTTGAAAAATGTTTTTTTTTTGTTAAATTTTCAAATATTTTAACAAACACACAAAGCTAATTGGTCATTTACTCAAACGCAATAAAAAAAACTAGGAGTCTATTGCTTAATTCAATTATCGCGTCATATATTATGTATTTTAAATATAATATTTAGATTACGATAACGACTGTAAAAAAATCACTTACTTCAAAACATCAACTTCGTCTGGCTTCTGCGCGACGAGTAAATTCAAGCCTGCAATAGCTTTCTCCAGCTCTTTAGCTGCGATTTTGACACCTTGAGCTCCCGTCACTTCTTTGTGTTCTATGTATGCGTTCTGCAAAAATATATATTTATTATATTTTATGACGGGAAATCTGAATGTGTGGCAAGAGTAAACTAATGTATTTGTATGGATCTAATTTCTATGACGATTTATAAGCCCTTCTTAGTGAAGTCTCTTTTAGTAAATGTGTTTGAGATATACAACTATTTAATTAAATTTGAGTGTATAAAAATTTCATCTGTATATTCTTTTTACATTCAGCTCATAATTATTTCCATTCAATTGCTTCTGCTTTCCGAATCGGTGGTAAATGTTAAAAATACTTATGTAATGACGATTCGAAAGTGCTACTAAAAGTAGTCTAATTGAATAAATAAATGTTTGAGTTTGTTTGAGTTTGAGTTCACATTAACCATAAAAGCTGCTAATTAGTACATCAATAATAATTCTATTTTATTTTGTCTAAAATAAAAAAAATATTGAAACTAACCTTAACACGCAACTCCTTCATGGGCTGCGGCATGAGTAACGAACGTATCTGCGTAACGATGGGACCGTCCGTACCCGCCAGTATGGCCGTGTCACCCTCGCGTAACGTTCCGTTTATAAGAATCGTATCGATCGTTGTTCCTAGCCCGGGGATCGCTTTCACCTGGAAATAAATAATTATATCTTGAAGAAATTTGCAATTCGTAAATATTATGTTTAATTATAAAATACAGTTGTCTTTAATATGATTTAATATTTCGTCTTATTAAAATGCTGTTTGATTCTTCATTATTGGTCATTTAAGATTGTTTACGTTGAATATGTAATTAAATGTTAAGTTAAAGTTTTGCTTTTCACCCCACCTAGTCCAAATTGAACAAGATTAAAAAATAGTCTATATGTTACTCCGTTAAAATGTAGATACTAGGCTTTCCAACAATAAAGTGGTACCAGTAGTTTTTGCGTTTATTCGGTCTACACAAAAATATAAATCTTCATAATATCACAGTAGTATTAAATCTCACCTCCAACACAATAGCAAGTAGCTGCTGCGAAAACACAAGCCTCTTATGCAAGGGCCCTTCGCAGGCTTGCACGATCATGGCCAGCAAGTTGCCCATACCCTCACCGGTCACCGCAGACGTTGGTACTAGGGACACGTATGTGCGAGGGTCTGGGTTATCGTAGAATAGCGCTGCGTTTAGACCCTGGAAGGGTGAACAAGTGTAAGAAATTATGTTAGCTACAATGTAGTGGTATGTTTTATTTATTTAACATAATATTATAATTTTTGTCCTAAACCTAACTGTTCAAAGGTTAGGTTAATTCCTGCGTGAGGAAAATGCGCAAAGCAAGCTATGCGTTGTATCGACAGTAAGCTCCGCTCTGCGGAGCTATACAACTCGCGATCATCTATAGCATGCAATTCAATATAAAGAATATAGCTTAGTTAAATTAAATTAATTTATTTTTCTCATCACAAATGAATAATCAACACATGATACATTGTTATTTGTTATCTATATATCTTAGCACCAATATTTGTGAGAGACTGATGCCCGCGATAAGTATACAATACTTGTGTTACGGGTCACCAGACCCCCAAGCATTTAACAATCACAGTCATCCATAAGATAAATGTGAACATAAAATGAGTTGAATCTGTTTCCACCAGTGTTGCTATATGCATCAATGAATATGATCGGTGGACATCAAACGCATCCACAGCAACGTAGCATATCACATCTATAGTGGAAAAGCACCCTAAATCCTGTATGACAAAACTGAAGTTCTACAAGATCTTTAAAACATGTTCTGTTAACTTATTTTTAAGTTTTATCATTCTTATCATCACTTGTCATCATATTTGATTATTCAATATTGTGCAATATTTCACCTATAATAATTATGATTCATATTTAATACCGTTGCATGCGTTTTTTGTACAATTCGAAGGTTTACCTGTTCAGCAAACTGTAGAATAACATCCTTGCATCGCTTCTCGAACTCCAACTGCGTGTTTGGTTGTTGCATCTTCAGGATATCCCTAACGTCTTTCCTCTGAGCGCTCTGCCAGTCGTATAAGCGATCGATTTTGTTCAACGCTACTATGAACGGTGTCTTCTTTTGTTTTAACAAGTTGATGGACTCAATTGTTTGGGGTTCCAGCCCGTGCATAATGTCTACAACCTGGAAGAAAAATTTGTTTATTTAAATCACTGTGCCAAATGTGTTTTATATAGTTTTAATATAAGTGAAATACTTTTTTTCTTCTATTATTATCTTCCCATAAAATTAGGTTTATACTTTATTTTTGTCCAAAAGACATAACCTATAAAAATCAAGAAACTTTAGTAATATAAATAGGTATGTCGTGGCCATATCGTAGATTTGCTCATTTCATGAAATGGCCAATTTAGTTTGGCCATCCACGTTTGGCCAGATCGACGATCTGGCCAAACGTGGATGGCCATTTTGTTTCTTTTTTTAAAAGCTATTCGCTTCTGGCACTCGCCGGCCGCTGCTGCGGCACGCTCGCT
This sequence comes from Colias croceus, assembly GCF_905220415.1. Taxonomy (NCBI): domain Eukaryota; kingdom Metazoa; phylum Arthropoda; class Insecta; order Lepidoptera; family Pieridae; genus Colias; species Colias croceus. The sequence goes on along the minus strand of NC_059541.1, from coordinate 8,721,292 downwards.
TTGCTCGCTCGGCTCGTGCGTTGTTTATTAAAGTCTAACCTAACCTAACTGTTTTCTATTGAAAAAACCATTCGCTTCTGGTATTCGCCGGCGTTACCGCGGCACTAACTTAAATGACAATAAACAAGTTCTTAAAATATTCTGAATTTTTTAATGTTTTATGGACTCTCTAAGATATTTTATACGATCTGGCCAAATGTCGATGGCCAAATCGTGAAACGTTGACGATTTAACGATCTGATCTAACTATGTTGGCCATTTCATGAAATGAGCAAATCTACGATATGGCTACGACATATACATCATAAGATTAATACATATATCTGTCAAATATTTTTTAATAAGAAAGAAGACAATACTTACAAGAATAGCAATATCACAAAGAGAAGAGCCTCTATTCCTCAAATTACTGAAGGACTCGTGCCCAGGTGTGTCAATGATCAGCAGCCCTGGTAACTTGAATGCTATTTCGTTCACCTGCAATAGAAAATTACGCTTTCATTAGTATTACACATAAAAATTGACTAATATACTACTTCTAGAAGGAAATTAAGAATTTTAATGATAATATCTATCTTTGGACATAACAGAAAAAGAAACAATTAGCCTGGTATAAAAAATGCAATTATGCAATTTAAATATTATATTTCTCTTGTGCTGATCCCAAGGCTCAATATACTATGCAGTCACCAAAAATATTAATTACAATTCAATTCAAACTTAATGACGGTTCGAAAGTTAGCTGCGAATGCATGTGCGCGCGTCCCTTACCGTCCCGTTGATTGACTGATATCTAAAATTGTTTTCTGCACATCGGATCGTATGATGTTTCGAGCCGCCATTAAGTTTGAAGCAAATAACAATTAAATGCACAACTCACCCCCTTAACATGTTTCGTCTGCTCTTTAATATTCTCAATCGGTACATTAGTAGCACCAATCTGCTGAGTGATACCTCCAGCCTCCCCATCTTGTACGTTTGTCCGTCTCAGTTTGTCCAATATTTTCGTCTTGCCCGTATCTACGTGTCCGAGTACGCACACCACGGCCGCACGCAGCGGATTGTTGACTTTGTTCTTTTCGTTATCTTCGCGGCGTTTCTGAAAGATAAATTAATAATTGTTAATTTAAATTTATATAAAGATCATTAAATAATACTTATAACCAGGTTCAAATGTCATACGGAAATACAACTTCCATTGAACACTGTAACAATTTTTAGCTTCACTATCAAAGAAACAAAAGTAATATTAATTTACCTCCAATCTTTTAAGAATAAGTTCCCGTTTCTTTTGAGCATCAGTCATTTGGTCATCATCGGAATCCTCTTCAGAACTCGAGTCATCGTCTGAACTTCCCTCTTCTTCTGAGCTCTCATCTTCCTATAATAATTATTTATGAGTTAGTTTATTATTGCACAATATTTCATGAAGTTACTTCAAAAATATTTCACAGTAATAATAATAAAAATCTTTACACAACATTATTATATAAAACAAGATTTTCGCGTGCGTTTTCAAAGAAAAATCAGCATAGTACAAGTTCCTGTGTACTCTTTAATCTGGTTTTATTGTATTTCACATAGACAACTATTAAAGTGACAGATCCCGGGTTTAAAGTTAGACTGTCTTTAAATTATTTGTGGTAATACCATTATAGTTTACAGCTTATAAACAAGCAGTACTTACCTCTTTTGGTTTCTGCTCAACTGGTGTGGGTTTCTTGGTTTCTGGCGCAGGCGCTGGCTCTGGTTTGGGCGGTGGAGGAGCTTCATCTTCAGAGGATTCAGCATCCCATGCATCTTTTACAGATTCTGTATCAGATTCCTTCTTCTCTTCAGGTTTTGGAGGTTCCTGTGATTTTTTTTATATATGAGAATTTAGTCTTGGTAAATGAAAAAGATAACTAAGGTATAATAAGGTATAATAACATTATGACAAAGCTACCAAAACATTGCTGAACTATATCTATCGGCATATTTTTACTTATATGTAAAGCTAATGTTTGTAGAGGTAAATTAATTATGGGACAGTACTTACTTGCTTATCAGTGACTTCCACCTCCACTTTTTTCTCTTCTTGTGGAGTAGCAGGTGCTTCTTGTGACATTTGAGTCTTCAGTTTAGCAGGCTTAATCCTAGTTCCTGGCCTTGGTGGTTTCTTCTCTGAACCAATTTCAATACCTTGAGCTTTCAAGGAATCCAGAAGAGCTTGAGCTCTTGCCTTTTCGGCTTTTTGTTTAGGCGTTAGCAGTTTGCCTTCAGCCTTAAGTCTTTCCTTTCTCTCCTTTTCCTTTTGCTTCTTCCTTTCCTTTCTTTCCTTCTCTAACCTAATTGCTTCTAGTCTTTGTCGCTCTCTCTCTTCCTCTTGTTTAATTCTTTCTTCCTCTTCACGTTTCAAACGTTCTTCCTCCTCTTTTACCTTTTTCAATGCTTCTTGCATAGCAGCAATTGTCTTTTTAGTGGGACCTTTTTTACCCTTATCATCTTTTTCGGCCTTATCGCCTTTATCACCCTTTTTCTTCTTCTTACCTTCAACAGGGGCATCTCCCTCAGCTTCTTTCTCTTCTGAAGGTGCTTTGGTTTCCTTTACTTCATCTTCCTTGCTTTCAACTTTTTCAGCAGGTTTAGCAGGTGCTTTTGCTTCTGCAGGTTCTTTCTTATCTTGCTGATTCTTCTTAGCTTCAAGCTTTTTCAACTTTTCCCTTTCTTTCTTTTCTTTTTTCTTCTGTGCAGCTGTCTTGATAGTAATGTCATTTTCATTATCACTTTCTTTTTCCTGGGCATCATTCTCAACTTCAGGTGCAGCTTCTTTTTTGGTTTTCTTTTTAGGTTTTGTTTTTTCTTCAGGTTGTTCTTCTACTTTATTAGGTTCAGGTTCAGGAGCTACTTCTTTTTTTATTCCAGCATATTCCATTTCAAGTTCTGCGAGAACCTTTTCAATGTCTTCATCACTTTCATCCTTTTTTCGTCTTGCTTTTTTTCCTTTCTTTCCTGCAGGCTCTTTCTTATCCTGGTTGGGTTTCTTAGAAGACTTTTGAACTGGTAATTCATCGTCAGAAGAGGGTGGTGCCTCAGGTGCAGATTCTCCAGATTCAACTTGTAATAAAGAGAAAGCACTCTTCTCTTCCTTCTTTTTATTTTTCTTGGACTTAACTTCTACTTCTTCATCTGAATCTTCTGAAATTAAATAATCAGCATTCAGCATTAACTACAGATTGTTTTTCAATACACCAACTGGTATTTTTTTTGTGTTACTGTAATTGCATTATAATAAAAACATTGAAAGAGCTTATCTTACCATCACTACTGATATCAACTTTCTTCTTTTGAGACTTATTTGATATTGATACATTTTTAATATTCTTTGTGACTTCCTTTACATCAGAATCAATAGATTTCCTTTGCTTTGATTTAGCTTTTGGTTTTTCATCTTCACTTTCATCAGATGCAATGACTGCCCTTTAATTAAAACATATATCACTTTAAAATTAAACATAAGAAATCAAGAATATATATTTACAATAATCATGCTCTTTCTATAGGTTTTATCTAGCTAGATCAAAGTTATTCTTTGAATATACATATAACCTCAAACACTTACTTCTTTCCCTTAGTTTGAGCTGGTTTCACATTTTCGATGGTAGTAGTTTCAATATCACTGTCACTGTAATTAATAATATTGCAATAAATAAAATTGAATAGGAGAAAAGTATTCGAAACATATGTGAAAGAAAATTACCCATCTTCAGCTGTCTGGTTCTTCTTGCCTTTTTTTGCTTTACCCATGGCAACAGAAGGTTGTTTTAAGTAACAATCCCTGTAAAATAATGTTCTATTTCCGAATATTTGGTGATTTGTATCATGTGAAACGTAATCACTATACAAATTAGGCTAAGCCGAAATAAACTCTGATCGTCGTGTCGTGTCCGTCCTTTACTTGCCTAACGTCAAACATAAATGTCCGCAGTCGATTGAAATGTGAAGTCTGTCAAATGTCAAAAATATTCTTTTGTCTCATCTGTGATACTAGAGAATTTGCTATGTCCTTGCTTTTAAATCTTAAAAGTTGCATTTGTGTTACCAGTGCAAACTTAGCACCCCATCTATGGAATTTTGGGTCGAAAATGACCTTGATCGTTAGGTCCCCGTTAGGTCCTTTAAGGTCCCACAATTTTTTCGTTAGGTCCCCTTTAGTTTTTTTTTTAATAATTTTTTAAATTTTAGGTATAAAAAAAGTGCACTTTAGCACCCCATCCATAGAATTTTGGGTCAAAAATGACCTTAATCGATAGGTCTCCGTTAGGTCCTATAAGGTCCCACAATTTTTTCGTTAGGTCCCCTTTAGTTTTTTTTTAATAATTTTTTTTTAATTTTAGGTATAAAAAAGTTACACTTTAGCACCCCATCCTTAGCAAAATTGGCGAATTTTATCAAAATCGTATTCTTTACCGTTAGGTCCGTAGAGGCCCATCATTGAAATTGTTAAATTATTTATGTTATTAAAATCTATATATATAAAAGAAAGTCGTGTTAGTTACTCTACTTATAACTCAAGAACGGCTGAACCGATTTAGCTGAAAATTGGCAGGGAGGTAGTTTAGAGCCAGGAGAAGGATATAAGATACTAAATACGTACCACGGGCGAAGCCGGGGCGGACCACTAGTTATAAAATAATTGAAACCTGCGCATGCGCCTTAGAGCATTAAGACATGCGCACATCATACATAAGCAGTGCGAAATTTAAATTGGTATCGTTTCATTTATTAAATTAAATCAATAAATAAATCTATACTAGTCACGTCTGGTTCGAAAGATGAAACTGGCTTTAAGCCGCGAATAAAGAATAAGAATCACTATCATTATCTCTGACATCATTAATCTTGTTTTTTTTGTACTGCTCTTCAACATGAATAACATGGTTCGGTCATAGAATAAATCTCGTCGAGATACTGATTTTGTGTCTTTAAACATTTTGAACGGACATATCATAACATAAATAATTTAACAATTTCAATGATGGGCCTCTACGGACCTAACGGTAAAGAATACGATTTTGATGAAATTCGCCAATTTTGCTATGGATGAGGTGCTAAAGTGCACAGACATCCAAATATAAGTAATCTAAGACTTCAGACTTCAAGTAATGTTTATATATCTGTGCTAAAGTGTAACTTTTTTATACCTAAAATTAAAAAAAAAATATTAAAAAAAAAACTAAAGGGGACCTAACGAAAAAAATTGTGGGACCTTATAGGACCTAACGGAGACCTATCGATTAAGGTCATTTTTTACCCAAAATTCTATGGATGGGGTGCTAAAGTGCACTTTTTTTAAACCTAAAATTTAAAAAATTATTAAAAAAAAACCTAAAGGGGACCTAACGAAAAAATTGTGGGACCTTAAAGGACCTAACGGGGACCTAACGATCAAGGTCATTTTCGACCCAAAATTCCATAGATGGGGTGCTAAGTTTGCACTGGTATTTGTGTTTCATAATCATAAATTTGCATTTGAATCACAAGGTATAATATTGTGGTTAAATCATTTTTAAGAATATATACTATATTCTTCATCACATGCTTTTTGTCCACTTTTTGTCTATCTTTTAAACTACATTTTAAATACATAAAACTTGTGACAGGGAACTGGCAAAAATATCAAACTTCGAGAGAAAAAAATAAACATAAAAAAGACAAAAGTTTGCACCATCGAAATCTGTTAGTGTCAACCGTCAAGTGTCAAACTGTCAAGTTTCAACATTTTGCATTTTTGTAGCAATGTGTCAGATTGTATTCGATAAATTTTAGTTTCTAATATTATTTTTTTTAATCAAAATGTACAAAGGCTTTTCAAGAATATGGACTATTTATTGTACTGATAGACTTCAACCTTGTGTTACACCTTTCGTCACCAGTGTTTTAAATCCACGAAAAGGAAAACTTGGAAGTGTAGGTTATGTTTTCAAAAGAACCAAGAAACATGATAAGGGTAATCCATCAGCTTTGTTTGTTCCTGTACCAGTTAAACCAAATCCAGACGATATCAATATAGGCGAAGAATTTACAGGAAGATTAAAAAAACAAGACTTGTTAAAAATATTGAATAAATTTTATCAGAAAGCTGAAGTAAGAGTGTTGGCATCTGAGAATGGGTTGGATGACCAGTTATTACATCAGGCATTCTTGTCGTTTCGAAGACATTGTTTGGAACATGATTTGCCACCAGATTTACACATAACTATAAGTGATATATTAGTAGGTGAGGTTATTAACACATTGTTCTGTTCAAAATCTTTTGTTTGTGCTCCAAAATTACAAGAAAAAATAATGATTTATGTTATTTCTAGGTGCTGGACATGTAGATGATTTATTTCCATATTTTCTAAGACACGCTAGGTTAGCATTTCCTCATCTAGACTGTTTAGAAGATTTAAAGAAAATATCAGATTTAAGAACCCCAGCCAATTGGTAAATATAAACTTTTATAAATTCTATATCATATAAAATTTTTGTAATACTTATTATTATGAACTTTTATAACTGAAATTGTAATTAAATTAGGTATCCTCAAGCTCGGAATATGAATAGGAAGATAGTATTTCACGCAGGTCCTACGAACTCTGGAAAGACTTACCATGCCATGGAAAGATACCTCACTGCCAAATCCGGGGTTTATTGTGGACCACTCAAATTATTAGCTACAGAAATATATCACAAATCAAATAAAAGGGTATGTATTCAAATAATCATTAGTATACTAGCTTTCTGCCTGCGGCTTCGCCCACTTTATTTAAAACCTAATAAATTATATACTAAAACCTTCCTTGAAAACCACTCTATCTATTAAAAAAAACCGCATCGAAATCCGTTGCACTGTTTTAAAGATTTAAGCATACATAGGGACATAGAAAGCGACTTTGATTTATACCATGTATAGTTAGTGATATTCTTAAATTATCCTTTACTTTATTTGATGTACACATATTAAAATGTTTTCATAATTATTTTAGGGGACGCCATGTGACTTAATAACTGGTGAAGAGAGGCGACACGCGTCACAATATAGTACATTACTAGATAATGATGAAGAAAAAGTTACAGAAACTGATGAACAGCCATTTCTTCTCGATGAACCGGAACTCACTCCATCAAAACATGTTGCGTGTACAGTGGAAATGACATCATTGAATGACAGTTGTAAGTTATCCAAAATTGTATTTCATATTTTTTTAAGTATGTAAAAATATTGATGCATGCAATACAAACAGAAATAAAATGTCCATATGTATTATGTATACATACAGTGGTGGACGTTTAATTAGAAACATGTAGCAGGATGAAGTAGTCATAAAATTTATTTACTTTTGTGTAATGTTTGCAAAAACATATTTTCTAATAGAATTGGAACCTTTAAATGGATCCATCTTTGCAAAAACAATTATTTGCCTATGCTCACGAGGAGTGGTTTTTCATGGTCGAGCTTTTTTTGGCACTTAATCAGAAGTACCATGCTCTTTTAAATCAACTATAGCATTGAATATATTTTTATCGAACACTAAATGATTTGCAATTTTCCTGTAACTCTAGTTTTTGTCAAAATGTAAACTTAAAATTATTTTTCTTGTTGATGGGTCACAAATCTTACTTTTAACCAAATTTTTAGATAGAATGTTTAAAAAACGGTGCAAATATTTGTAGAAGAAAAAAATATTGGCGGCATTTCAACAGGTTTTTACTTTGGATCACTCGAAGCATGCTGTTTCTAATTTGTTGTCCAGACTGAAAATACTCGGAAATCAGATTTCACTTAGAGTTGTTTAATTTTATTAATTTAAGCTAATGTTTGATTAAAATTAAGCAATTTATTATAAAACTAGATAAACGCGTGTTCTATTACATACGAAATAATACTTAATCTCTAATAAGTTAATACGTAAATGTTAAATGAATTTGATGACTACTTCATTGTGTAACATGTTTCTAATTAAACGTCCACCACAGTATATCCAAACAGCGCCTATAAGTCCTCTATGTTTTGACTGATGATGATTATAGGTGTGTTGTCAGCTGACAGATGACAATGCAGTAATGTATATATTTCTTTTGTTTATTTTTTCAGATGAAGTAGCAATCATAGATGAAATCCAAATGATTGGTGACAGAGGCAGAGGGTGGGCGTGGACGAGAGCTGTGTTAGGTAATTAATAATTATTTTTTTTATTGTTTTAAAGAAACTCCCACCAAGAAATGCTCATCATTTTTAGGGTTCCATACCCAAAGGTGAAATTTTCGCAAATGATGTATTTCCGTTGGCGCTATTAAACAACAAATACTAAAAATTAAAAATATTAAGGGGGTCCCCTTAGTACGGAACCGTTCGTGCGCGAGTCTGACTCGCACTTGGCCGGTTTGGATTTATTATTAAAAGACAAGACGTGTTAATAAAGCTGATGTGGTCTGAAGTCATTACATACTTATATGGTATATTTTTGTATAGGTTTACAAGCTGATGAAATTCATTTGTGTGGAGAGGCTGGTGCCATAAATTTAGTGGAAGAAATTTGCAATACTACTGGAGAAGAAATGGAGGTATAAATCATAACATTTTATAATGTTTAATAACATATTTTTATTCCATTTGTACCTGTACTTTTTTTTTATAAACAATTTACTTGTAAATAAATTGCAACAAACGGAATGCAATGATTAAAGTAATACATATTATACAACTTTATTTATTTATTTATTTTTTGCACCCACAGAAGAAATAGAGATGTATAAAGATCATAGAATAATATGTAGAAACAGTGGGCTTATTGCTAGATAGTATCTCTTCCAGGCACCTTTCTATGATTTTTAAAATAAATGCAATACATTTTTCTTTTGTTCCATCTCAAAACTATGTAAATTCCGACTATATTTTTACGTTATTTCAGATTCGTACATACAAAAGGTTGACGGAATTGAAAGTAGAGGATTCAGCGCTTGGCTCGTTGGATAATGTGAAACCCGGTGATTGTATCGTGTGTTTCAATAAGAACGACATTTACAGTGTAAGTCGTGCGATAGAACAGAGGTCAGTCCCCTGTTGAGGCAGGTATCTATAAGGTCATACAATTTATTGTATTAGTTATTGAAATTGTTATATTGAAAGAAAAAAAAATAGTCTACAATATTCAGAACATATTCAGAAAGGAGAGTTATAAAACCTTTAAAAACAGTAAAAAGAGTGTGTGTACTTATGTACACGCGTTAGAAGTTATACTTCTTTGGCGTATGGAAAAAAATATTAGAACAACTTGAACATAGTTATCAATTTTCATACCACCTAGAACTAACTTCATGCTGTTAAATTTAGGTGTCGGTGTGCGCGCGCATCGTAAAAATTCACTCTCATCATTTTTCTCCATCGCCCCAAAAGAAGTATAACTTCAATAAATAATCTCTCTGGTGTCTATAATTTATCAAAATTTGTTCATTTGTCGTGAAGTCAGAATTATTTCTAGAGAATATTATTAGAATCATGAGTCTTCACACCCATAAATTATAAGATCTATATTGTTTCATACATTTAGTTGTTTAACTATTAGATATTTTAAGATTTAATACCTCCGATTATATTTTAGGGGACATGAAGTGGCGGTTATATACGGCAGTTTACCGCCAGGAACAAAATTGGCACAAGCAAATAAATTCAATGATCCTGACAGTTCATGTAAGGTTATGGTCGCTACGGATGCTATCGGCCTTGGTATCAATTTGTAAGTTTTTCTATTGTTATTGGAATTAGTTACGTTCTGAATTATGTATAAACTAGCTTTCCGCCTGCGGCTTCGCCCGCGTTTTCAAAGAAAAACCCGCATAGATCCCGTTGCCGTGGGATTTCCTGGATAAAACCTAGCCTATGTTGCTCAGTGAACATGCAGCTTTCTAATGGTGAAATTTTTGAAATTGGTCCAGTAGTTTATGCGTGAAAACCATACATACATACATAATTACAAACGTTTCCTCTTTATAATATTAAGATTAGTTTGACAGATTTTTTGTAATTTTTGACATTTTTTGTTTAATTTTTTAGGAGTATAAGAAGGATAATATTTTATTCTCTAATAAAGCCAGTTGTAAATGAGGATGGTGAGAAGGAAATGGATGTAATCAGTATATCACAAGCTTTGCAAATAGCAGGTATGTATTTTTTTACTCCTTACATTGTTTTTTCTATGTATTGATTTTCGTATGAGAGTAATGCAATTTAAAATTAGGTTTTACTCTTTGAATGATTTGTAGATATTTCAGTTCCAGAAGTTGAATTCTATTTGTTAATATAATTTTTTTTTGTTCAGAATGTCAAAATTTAATTAATACTTTAAGTTTTTTACATATTTAATAGATGGAATTTTAAATGAAAATTATGCACAAGGTGCCAACTGTGTATCAAAATGTATTTGTATGTTTTAAATGTTTTGATTGTGGGTCTGGTATTTCTTTTTATTTAGGCAATTGGCAGAAGTTATTAAAATTTTCACTGAATACATTTAATTACAATTTATAATCTGTGGAATTATATTGGTAGATGATTTAAAAATGTCAACCAAAATGTTCTCCATTCAGGTCGAGCAGGTAGATACGGTAGTGCCTGGGAGACGGGTTATGTGACAACATTCAAAGCGGAAGACTTGCCAACACTAAAGACGCTATTGTCCAAACCGCCCGACCCAGTAATGCAAGCTGGCTTGCATCCAACCTCTGAACAGATGGAGTTGTACGCTTATCATTTGCCACATGCAAGTCTTAGTAGCTTAATGGTATGTACTTAGTTTTTATCTACACTAATATTATATAGTGAAAAAAATTGCCAACTAAAAACGCTATTGTCCAAACCGCCCGACCCAGTTATGCAAGCTGGCTTGCATCCAACCTCTGAACAGATGGAGTTGTACGCTTATCATTTACCACATGCAAGTCTTAGTAGCTTAATGGTATGTAGATTGTAGATATGATTAAAAAGAATTTAGATGCTTTAATGAGTTTAAATGAGGATCAAAGGCGTTGATGTTAAGAAAACTAAAATCGAATTTATTTGTGATTATGACAATCACAAATAAATTCGATTAATAATAAGACACACTGCCTTATAGACGCGTAGGAAGAGTCTTGCTTCAGAAAATTGACTGTGATAAAATGTGTTTTAAAATAAATTGTTTTGTTAGCGTGTTCATATCATAGAGATCTAAATAACAAGGCACTAGAATTGCAATAATGTCATAATTAGAATGAAACCACTGTCGTCAAAACCAACACATTTAAACAGATAGCTAAACAGTAAACACAAGTGAACTATGCTTTTTATTGGACAGCTTCATTTTAGTGACAGTGAAGTCCCATGTCCCCTAGTGGGGTAAGGGGCAGATGCACTAGACATTTGTTTCACTGATCGATTTTCTTTAGGGACAAGTAGGTGATCAGCCTTCTGTGTCCTACCAGACCGAGACATTTTTTTTTCTTCTTCTCCACCGGGAATCGAACCCAGGACCTCTCGGTGCTACGCTCACGCGAAAACCACTGTACCAAGGAGGCGGTCTCATTTTAGTGAAAACTAACTTAAATAATAAATTCAGCATTATACTTTTTTATTCATTAATCTTGCTCGTTCCTAGGACATATTCGTACACCTGTGCACGGTGGACGACTCGCTATACTTCATGTGCAACACGGAGGCGTTCAAGTTCCTAGCGGAGATGATACAGCACGTGCCGCTGCCGTTGCGTGCGAGATACGTGTTCTGTTGCGCGCCGATCAATAACAAACTGCCGTTCGTGTGCGCTACTTTCCTTAAGGTAAAATATTTTTCTGAGCTTTTTTTTCTTTAGGGTAATAAAGTGAAAAAATAATAATTTTTTCTCTGCAGAGTAATGTATTTTTGGCCTTTTTTGTATTTACATAAAAAACAAAAGGAATTGGAAGTTTTTAATGTGCTACTTTCTAAAGTAAAGGTTTTTGAAGTGAATCTTTTTAAGGCACGTCGAGAGTAAAATTTCTAGGTCGCGCCATAGCAATACCGTCATGTCATGGAGTAAGGCGACGATTTTGGTAATCTTTGAATCTTGCCAAAGAAGTTTCACTTCTGACGCATGTACTCTGCATACATGCTCTTTTCTTAAGTATCATGAATTTTTATAATCAAATAATTTGACAGATGGTGCGGCAATACAGTCGCAACGAGCCGTTAACCAAAAACTGGTTGAGCAACGTAGTGGACTGGCCGCTACCAGCACCAAAGACGATCATGGATCTAGTGCATCTGGAAGCTGTTTTTGATGTTCTCGAGTTGTATTTGTGGCTTAGGTAAGGATATAAAAACTTAAAAGAGATCAAATAGAATAATTGCCGGTTAAGAGGAGGCTCCCTAACATAATTTCTGGCACTGAAAGACCGGTTAGACCGCTACGGTTCTAGACGCTAACACAGCCGTAACAAAGATGAATATCGCGTGCGCTCTTGATTTTGTACATGGAAAGAAAAGGGAAATAATAATGGTTCCGACAAATAAATAAATCTCCAGCTATCTCTGTCCGACTTTTATTCTAATTTACCAGCGTTATAATAATATACCGACAAAAAAATTCAAAGCATACCGAATAAAATACCTAAATTTTGCTGACACCTATGAACACAATCAAATTACATTTCTACTTAAAAATATATTAAACTTCGAATAACAAAACTAAACTTCTGAATAAAATACTGAACCTCCGACGAGATTACTGGGTTACTGACAACAGAGGTCATGTCAAAATAATCATTCTTTTACGAATTTTATGAGTTATTTAATTTTCTAGTGTTGGTTACCAAATATATTTTTTAACTCTCAACATTGATGAAAATACCGATACTGGTCGGACCGCGCGAACGGCCGGCGTTTGGGTCGCGTTCGGGTGTTTTCGCGTACGTTCGGCGTGACGTCGGAAGTTTCGAGCGCAGTGCGCTTGCAACTACAGCTCGCCGCGTGTTTCGTTTGTTTGTTTACATAAATAATTATAATATTTGTATTTGTAGTTGAAACTAAGGACACTGAAGTATGGATGAGGTACCTGTGTACCGTTCTGACTCTGATGAGGAAGAAGTGGGAGCTGAACCGTCAGTACCGGCGAAGAAGAGCCGTCATATTAAAAGTTGGGTGTTAATCAAACGGTGCAGTGAACAAGAAGCAGAAGAATTTGTGAATGATGAAAAGACTTGGTCAAGAAATTATACGCGGGATAGTGAAGAAGGCCAAAAACGGTTCTATCGTTGTAATAAAGTAAAATCCAAAGGGCCACAGTGTGATTGTGCCTTGTATTTATTGTTTGTGAACGATTGCGAAGATGTTCTTATTTCTAAGACTACTTCAGAGCACAACCATGACCAGATTGGTACGCGAAGTGATTACGGAATTTCGGAAAATGTTAAAAGAGAAATAAATAAGCTGTTTGATTTACGTCTAAAGCCAAAAGCTATATTAGAGGCTCTGAACAAGATTGAAGGGATAAAGGTCCCTTCTAAAAGGCAACTTAATAACTACTTATATGACAGAAGGCGCGAAAAGTATGGAAGAGCTACAATTTACTTAGGTGAACTTGAAAAGTGGATTTTCGATCGAACAACTATTCCCGATGATGAAAATGAAGTTTTTGTGTTTAGCTATTACGTGCTAGAAGATAAAGTACCAACTTTTCGTCTTGCATTGTCAACAAAAAAATTACTCAACATTGTTTGTTCCACTGACGTACTTCACATAGACGCCACCTACAAACTCATATGGCAAGGGTTCCCTGTTTTAGTTCTTGGTACCACTGACAAGAACCGCAAGTTTCATCCGCTTTGCCTTGGTATCTCCACAAATGAACGTCAAGAAGATTTCCAAATGATTTTTGGTGGCCTCAAAGAAAAGGCACTAAGTTTATTTGATCACATATTGGAACCTAGAGTTTTAGTTTGTGACGCTGCTCAGGCTATAATAAATGCTTTCATAGAAGTTTTTGGTAATGCACCTGTTGTTCGTATGTGCTGGGCTCACGCGAAGAAAAATATGCAACAGAAAGTTCAGAAAACCGTCCACAAAACAAAACAGAAAGAAATCATACAGGACATAGACACGCTACATAATGCTACATCATATGAAGTATTTAATGCTGCGTCACAAGCATTTGTTGAGAAATGGCAGACTCAAACCGAGTTTGTTAACTACTTCCAAGAAGAATGGTTGAAAAAGCATCCGAATTGGTTTTTAGGTGCAGCGCCGTGTTCACCTGTCACAAATAATGCGTTAGAAGCTTTTAATCGGAATATTAAAGACCACAACACCTTACGTGAACGTTTTCCGCTTTCACATTTCTTGGCCATTGCGACTGAGATGGTTGGTCAATGGTCTATACAAAGCTGCAAAGAATCTTTACCTGAAGAACCTACTATTGAGCTAAAGGATTGGACTGATGGTTATTGCTGGGCAAAAAAAGATTTAAAGATAAAGATTTTATCATCCAACACAGCATACACAGAATACTTGATCCCAAGTAGCCAAGTAGGAGACGTAAATTACGGCGAACAGTGGTTAAACTTCGATGATTACAAGAGGAAACATTTTGCTTTCTGGAAAGTCAAGGTCCCAAAAAATGGAACTGAAAATGTAAATTGGAAAAAAGGATCCTGCACTTGCCCGCAGTTTTATAAAAAATACATTTGTAAACACCTTCTTGGGCTCGCTATCAGATTGAAACTCGCGACTCCGCCTTTGGAAGCGAAAGCATTACCTATAGGACAAAAAAGAAAACGGGGTCGTCCTACTAAATCCAGACCTGCTCTTATAATTCAATGAATTCTTATAACGCGAAATATTATTAAGATTAGGTACTACTTACCTACCTCTTTATTTTAGGTCATAAGAAGAAATGATGACATTTTCTACTACTGATTAAAGAATATTTTAGATATAATAAACTGAATTTTATTTTATTCTTTGCTCCCTGTACCTGTAGTAACTAGAATTCATGATTATAGTAAGTACATTTTTGTATTTTTAATAACTTTCTGGACAAGCGCCAACAATAGAAATTTAAGTATAACATTGTAGTAAAAATAGCACAGAGTTTATGAAAAATTAAATGTAATTGATGAATTTCTAGTTGGCAAGTAAAGGTAATAATTACAAAGCATTGTTATCAGTAGAACATAATTTTATATGGTAAAAAAGTATTACAGCAATTAACAGTCATAAGATTTTTTCTAAGATTTAAGTATATCATTCGGTCGTTTCGTCATTTTTAGTCGGACAGAAGTAGTCGGAGATTTAGTATTTCGGGCAGTAAATATTATATTTTTAGTAAGGACATTTTTAAATTTATTATCGGAGCTTTTATTACTACCCGAAAGAAAAAGACCCAATAAATCATATACTAAAGTTCCATTTTGATTGTATGTGTGACTGTTTCAGAATATTAATGCAAATTCACATAAAATTTAGGGAGCCTCCCCTTAATAGACATTCGAATCTATCATTTCGCTATTGAATTCATTAAAAATAAACGTGAATTATTTGATATGATTATGTTTTGTAAAATTATATTTTTTTTTCTTTAAGACGCAGACAGACATTATGGGTATAAATAATTAATTATCAGTCAAAAAATGGGACCTACCTTTCAGCTTAGTTAGTAAATAATAATCACGTGTTTTTTTTATATTGTCCAATTAACAAAGATTTAGATATCCCAGTGTTTTTAGTGTTTTAAATTTAAATACATAATAATTTCGAAACGTTATGTTTAACGCAATATTCTCGGCACATAAACAGCTATAGATTCCCGGACATGTTCCCGGACGTGAAGCTCGTTCGCGAAATGGAGACGGAACTAGATGCCATCATACAGCAAGGGATCTTCCAAATTACCCGGTAAGAGTTTTATATAACACTTATATAATATGTTATTGAAAACATGTGCTTTTTATATAGCAGAACCTGGTGATGAGACTGGTTAAACTATTCCATCAAATATTCTGGAAATTTATATTTCGACAAATTGTAAAGGCGTTAGAAACAGGATATAATGTGTCCAAATGCTAATAAATAATAAATATGTGGAGGAAGGAAGGTGGAATTCCTCCATCGAAAAAGGGAGGATCCTCGACCAGTCTACTCGACTGGCCGGCCGTGAAGGCCCCAATGGATGATGTCGGAAAGTTGTATATAGCTCTGTAGCGAAACATTTCGCTTGCGCGATTCAGAGCGAGGTGTCGCTACAGGACTCCCCTCCGAGACCGGAGGTCGTAGTACGAATTGCCTTGCCAGTGCCAGGTATGTTCCAGTGAGTCGGAACAGGAAGCCGCTAGTTCACGGTGAGTCGGAACTGAGTGCGGTGATGCTGCGTGTAATGCTCCAGTGAGTCGGAGTGTGCAGTGAGGATGGCTGTGGAGCTGACCAAGCATGCGCGATCGCACAATATGGTAGTGGACAGGACTCCATTTGAAGCCGAGTGCGCTGGCTGGCGGGCGGTGATCGTAGGTGGGGAAGGGATAGGGCATGGACATCATGGATGGACAGAAGGAGTTGTGAACTGTTAGGGGTCACCACTGTGGAGGAAGGAAGGTGGAATTCCTCCATCGAAAAAGGGAGGATCCTCGACCAGTCAACTCGACTGGCCGGCCGTGAAGGCCCCGATGGATGATGTCGGAAAGTTGTATATAGCTCTGTAGCGAAACATTTCGCTTGCGCGATTCAGAGCGAGGTGTCGCTACAAAATAAATAAATATTATAGGACATTATTACACAAATCGACCTAGTCCCACAGTAAGCTCAATTAAGGCTTGTGTTGTGGGTACTAGGCGACGATAAATATAATATTTAATAAATACATGTATAGATAATAACACCCAGACCCAAGAACAAATAATTGAGTTCATCACACAAATATATTTTGCCCTGACCGTGGATCGAACCCGGGAACGTCGGCTCAGTAGGCAGTTACTTTACCACTGCGCCAACCGCGTCGTCGGCTAATAATATTAACCACTTCACCACAGCTCGTCGAAAATGAATGCATGAATATTTTTGTTTCACTTTATGTTGCACTTTATAAAATTACTTAAAATTGAATATAATGTGAATCTTTAGTCATATAATGTATAATAATTATTTTCCAACAGATTACTACGAAACTCGGATCAAGCGCTCAAAGACGGTTCAGAGTTGGAGGAAGTCGGTAGAGGCAAAAAGAAAATGTCTCACGGACACTCGAGAGGTGATGACTCGAAGGGAAAGCTGTCAGAAATGCTTGTAGCTAGGGTAAGATTATTATGATTATTTATTTATATTTAATAGTTTTATTTATCAGTATATTTATATTTAATAGTTTTATTTATGTTTACAATATACAATATCAATAAACATTACTTTATTTCTGTGTAGAAAGAGTCTGTAGGATTTATTTAGTGCCAAACTGTCTGTTTCCTTCAAACAAAGGTTAAAGGTCATGGTGCCATGTATGTTATCTTATATCCAGTTCAAAATAGGTCATTACTTGTATCGTAATAAATACTGTTATACACATATACATACATGTAAATGACGATATCTTAATACATAATTGTAATTTTAATTATGAGCCAGAATATCAAATCGATATATAAATTCAATTAGCCAGTAGTGCAAAGAGCACATACTGTGTCATTCAATTAGTTATTTGGTATAAGAAAGAGCTAAAAAAGGGATCACTTTACTTAAACTTCAAAATATTTTGAAGTGAAAGTTCTTAACCCATTGAGCCCCCAGCGGCCCGATCGGTCCACGACACAAATTTTCTATTGTGTCTGTGATTCCGGGGGCTGAGTTATTAAGGAGTTATTGAGGGTAAACATTCAAGATCGCGTCATGGCAATACCATCACGTCATGAAGGAAGGCGACGATTTTTGTACCTTTGAAATACCTACCTACCTAACCTATATGTTAACAGAATTTTTAATACCTTTTATTTTTATTACTTTTAAGTTTTTAGTCAATATCGTTTATTATTTCCAGGGCCTTATAACACCGCAGATGTTGAAAAAACTACAACAAGAATTAACGTCAGATAAACAAGACAGGAGTAGTCGAGGCAAACCTAACAGGAATAGACGGAAATGAAAATTATTTGTACCATAGTTGTGTGTCCGATCGTGCGAATGTCCAATAAAGTGTATGTGAATAGTTGTTATGCGTTTTATTTATTACTAGCTTCCGCCCACGACTTTGTACGTGCATCCCCGTTTTTTCCCGTTCCCGCAAGAATTTCGGGAAATCCTTTCTTAGCGGATGCCTACGTCCTAACATCTACCTGCATGCCAAATTTCAGCCCGATACGTCCAGTGGTTTGGGCTGTGCGTTGATAGATCACTATATCAGTCACCTTTGAGTTTTATATATATATATATATATATATATATATATATATAGATATCTCCACGGGCACTATGTTGATCAAACGTGCCATATAGTTAGTAATTATTTGATCCGTTTTCACTTGTTGATCCGGTTGGTATTTGTGGATCCATTGCCACACCACCGTCCGTATGTGGATCCGAACGGAGCCACAAGTGTCACCATCAGTAATAATAATAATTACGTGCTTTTTATACAAATCCACCTTTTTTGCGTTTTAGCTCTTGTTGATCCGATTCAAATGAGCCAATCAGAGCCCACCGAGCTCAGCCATTGGTCGCTTGCGGCCTTAGCCATTTGAAGGTTTAAAGAAATTTATTCCCGTTACAGAAACGTATGTTGCCGTTCGCCTTCCATAATTTCTTCGGATCTTCAGGAGGGCAAGATAGCTAGCTCGTCCATTAGGATAGTGGCGATTTGATGTTGAGATTTTAATATTAATTGTATTTATGTTTTTATGTAGCACTTTGCGGATGAACATACACGTATTATAAAAGTATAATTGTTTTAAATTCATTATTTTAGTGTCGTCGTCGATTTTATTTGTAGAAGTTAAAAAAGGATAGCTGTTAAAGATAGTTTTAATGATTTTATTTTGTAAAATTTGGAGTGGCGCTAATTTATTTTTGTAAGCACTCCCCCATACTTCTATTAAATACATTAGGTGCGGCTTTACTAAAGTGTTGTAGATGGTGTGGCGTAATTTATGAGGAATGCAAGAAGTAATATTACGCAGAGATCTAAGAAGTGCTGATAATTTATTTTTTAGGTGGTCGATGTGATAATTCCATTTCAGGGAGCTGCCGATTCGCAGATCTAGGTTATAATTTTGTTATGAGCTTTGAATTTAGATATATTTATTTTTAGTAGATTCCATTGAAACCATTTATTTAATTCATTTTGTGCTTGCGCTATCATGTCATGTATAGAGGGACCAAAATAAAACAGACAAGTGTCATCCGCATAAAGTGTTAGGTGACCTTTAGCTTTAAATCTTGTAAATTATTAATATAAATTAAAAAAAAAAGCAATGGGCCTAGAATCGAACCTTGTGGTATGCCATATGTAATTGGTAAGGGAATGCTATCGTGGTTATCTATTTTAACTATTTGTGATAGATTTTTTAAATATGATTTCTGCTTTACCATTAATGTTAATGGATGTTAATTTCTTCATTAAAAGTTCGTGAGAAACGGTATCGAAGGCCTTTTGTAGGTCAATAAACTCTCCCAAAACTATATTGTTTGCGTCAATGTTCTGTTTTATTTTAATAGTTAGGTCCATAGTCGCTGACAGAGTGTTACTTTTTGGCTTAAATCCGTATTGACGCACTGAAATAAAATTAAATGAGTCTAAATATTTTTCTAATCTCGTGTGTAAAATCTTCTCCAATATTTTTGACAATACTGGCAAACCGAAATTGGCTTATAGTTACCAGGTTAAAATTTTGAGCCACTCTTATAGATAGGAGTTACCTTCGCTATTTCTAAAGAGTCCGGAAAACGTCTTTGACTTATGGCTTGGTTAAAACAGTCGCTTAAGCTATGATTTAATTTTTCTTTGATGCATTTAATTGCTTTTGTAGTATTACCATCAAAACCTGTACTACAGTTTGAATTAAGGTTATTTATAATTATATATTTTTACTAGCTTCGGTAGGTCTGAACTTATTAGTGAGGTAATTTTTTTAAATTTCGTAGTTGTCTTGAGATTTCTTCTCCTCTGAGTTATAAGATGTCGATTCTGGGAAACCAGCAAAAATTACATTTTTTTCGCGGCTCTTTCTGTCCCGTAGTTCCTTGATTAAGTTTTAATTTATATGAAGTTGATTTTTAGACGTAAAACCCGATGGGTTGGCTGACTGATTTATTGATTGAAGATTTAATTCCAGTGATTTTATTTTACTCTCACCCTGGTTTATCTGGGATTCTAATTGAGAAATTAAGTAGCAGTAATTATCATACATGCTGAATGCTAATGACTAATTAATTTCATTGATTTGATTCGTATTTTGGCGAATTAAATTCAAGGATTGTTCGTTGGACGATTTAATTTCGGTAATTTGTGTTTTTACCTCTGAAATGTTTTCATGAATTTTGTTTACTATTTGTTCATTTGAGGATACATATTTTTCAAGTAATGTACTAATACGGCGGCTCAACTCCGACTGAATATCCTTCATATCATCACTACATCTGCAATCTTGTTCTAGCGGTTGTTTCCGTTTTCTGTAAGTAATTTGAGTATCAGTTGGCATAGAACTCGTAGAAAACGAACTTAGCTTCGATAGGTCGGGATGCGATCCACCAGCAGTACCCACTGCACCACTGCTGATTAAACGTGTTGGCGATCTGCGTACACTCATATTTACTCCGCAATGGATAATTTGTGCAGGAATATGAGTCGTCATTTGTTTGACCTAAATCTAGCATTTTAATTATTTTATCAGATTGATATCAGGATATCAGAATCAGGGCAAAGGCGAACGCTACACGTCAATAAATATTATGATAATTATCTTGATATTTACTGATGATTCAAGAGGTAGGTTGTTATTTGTAGGATGCATACTATGTACTTGAGAATTATCACCGTCACTGTATGACGAAAGGTTAGTCCTAATATCCATCTTTTTAGGGTTCCGTATTTTTAGTTTCACAACGTTTTCTATAAGTTTCAATTGAATTACGGTCGACTTCTTCAACTTCCATAAGACTCAGGAGATTTTTTTCTTGCCCTAATTTCATATCCCCATGTCAATATCATGCAAGTGCATATAAATGGAACAGATCAACATACGACTAATGATTTGGTATATAAAACAGAGTCAAAAAGTGTTTAAGCATTTCAAAATTTGAACCGTTATGAAGTCGAGTTTGTCTAGTCTAGGCGGATTTAGCAATGTATGGGAGGTTAACTATCTATAATATGTTTGTGTACGGAGCCAACAAATACTGTAGTGTTTACGAAAAATTAATCTACGTTACTTAATATACAGTTTCGTTGTGTCGGATCAAATAAAGCTGTAATTTTGATAATATAAATGAATGTGATCAACATACGACTTTGGATTTGGTATATAAAAGGGAGCCAACAAGTGTTTATGGGTTTCTGAATTTCGGCCGTTACGGAGTCGATTCAGTTCAAGATCTTAGCAATAAAAATGTTGAGTATAACAATTTCTCCATGAATACGTTTGGCAACGTCGCTCAAATATTTGCGCCGTTGCCACTCCGGGCAAGATCTATGCAACCGGAGTCGAGTAATATGGGGGAAAAGGTGGAGTCGGCAATGTACGGCAGTCGGGCTGGATCAACTTAGTGCCCAGGTTGGTATTTATATATATATATATATATATATATATATATATATATATATATATATAAATTATAATATCTACGCCACTTGAAGGGATGTGAAAATATTCATATATATATATATATATATATATATATATATATATATATATATATATATATATATATATATATATATATATATAGATTTTTTAAACATAAAGGATAAATTAATTTTGAAAATGTTTGAATTTCGTTATTTTTAGATGAAACTTTGAGCAGCGTCACACTTCTCGTGCGTCACACGCTCGAGATGATACGAACATGGGCGTAGCTAGTCATGGGCTCAAGGTGGGGCAACAATAAAAAATAATATGTACTTAACTAGCAACTGTATGTACCAAGTATGTACCCAAAGTCTTCAAGCGAAGGCATTTGTGAAGGCATTCGCGATGGCATTCGCGAAGGCACTCGCGAAGGCATCTGCGAAGGCATTCGCGAAGGCATTCGCGAATTATTCATATTCAAAACACCTTATTGTTCACCTACCACACCACGAAATAGATCCAAAAATCTTCAGCCGTTTGGTCGCTGGGCGTATGACACTTGTTAGTTGTTTGTCAGTCAATTTAGAGGTAAATAATACTCTAATAATTATAAAGGTCGCATTTTCTGTGTCGCCTGTCGACTTTCGAGAATCGAGTGTGAAATTTCTTACGGATATTAAGCTTAGTAGTTAGTAGGTACTTCAATTTTTAGATTTGGTTAGGTATCTACCTACCTTCCAGGTCAAAGCTAGAGTGGGGCAAGCGCCCCACCCTGCCCCACCGTGGCTACGCCCAAGGATACGAAACTTAAAAACTAAGTTTTTTTTTATCAACGTTAATTTTTTATAGCCATACGCTCAAAAGTACGTAGTGATGGCATACAAATGATACGATTTTATATGTCACTAGGTTTAAAAATCCGACATGATACGATCTAGTCAAAAAATTATATGAAACTAGGTACTTACATCTAGAACTCGCAAGTTACCAGAATCCAGTGGCATATAGGCAATTCAATTCAAATATTATGTACAATACGTGCGAAATAATTCATTGTAACTCGATCAATAATACAAACTAAATGATTTAAAAATAAAAGCTTAATTCTATCTGCGTGATAATATACTAATACTAGGTGCTTTTGGGCCCTATCAAACGCAAAGAAATATTAATTTTTAAAACAGTTTTAAGCTCGACCTTATTACAAGCATGACATAATTATAAAATCGCAAATCGTAAAAATGTATCTTTACCTACAACAGAACTAAACAAAATAAGAGTTCACTTCGCTCACTTATTTCATTCTCCTGAATCGAAGACCTGTCTGAATAAAATATTTAGGATAGATCTCGTTTTAATATGTACCTAAAATACAACTAGGCAAAAAACAGAAAAGAACAAAGGAATTTTAAACATCGGGTTACCGTTTATTTCATGTCTAGCAGTTACTTATGTTGTCAACTCTTTTGTCTTTTCACAACTGTAAAAAATCAATTTTCTTTAAAATGTTAACGGTAACAACTCCAGTTACTTCACGTATCTTTCGGTGCGGACAAGTGGACGATATCATATATACAAGTTTAATTAAATATTATGTAACTAGCCCAATAATTAGTATCTACTTAGTAAATAGTTTAATAGTGCCAACGTTATCATAATTGTTAAGAAATGACCCGTTGACACTGTCTTGTAATGCAGAAGTATTATCGCATGAAAGTCCGAGGGTAGTTAAACTAATTATTGATAGTATTAATTACTGCCTGATACGCGACAGTTCAAGATGAAGCAAATACAATTAGCATTTATTTATTTTATATTTTATTTACAAAACTTGTGGATTATAAATGGTATTTTATTTGAATAATTCATAAATTAATAAATGGGTGATGTGCAACGTTTAATTATATAATATTCTTAGCTTATAGGACATTTGATGTGGACGGTGAAGAAACGATATTGGCATTTGAAAATGAGAAAATTAAAATTCAGTGCAAATCAGATTTTCCCATGATTTATTGCGGCTTTGTGAATCCGCGGGGAGCAAGGTTTTCGTAAGTATTTCTTTTTACTTATTTTTGTTAAGTGATTTACAATCTAAATTTTTTGGCGGTAAAGTTATCGTTATAGACCGTTTTATTGGTAGTTCATTGTAGTTGGATATGAACATTAAAATCATAACCCCTTGTTGTTTCAAACGTTTTTTTTTAAATATTCTAATTGTATTATTATTATAAAAACTAGTACATAGTTATGTACTTAAGTGGTTTTAAAATGTTTGTATTGTTTGTAAATAATCTATCAATTTATCATACCCAGATTTACAGATCTAGGCGTACATGCAGGCAGATGCGTTCATGAGATCAAAGCAAAGAAAACAGACAGTGGTGAGTGGAAATGTCACATTGGGAGGAAAACTGAACGATTGGAAACTATAAAGAGGATTCAAGTAAGAGTTGTGAAGCAGTTAGCAGCAGTAAAGCCCAATATAACTACGAAGTATGGGAAGAGTATAACATTGTCTTGCGCGACTACGGGTGGTTTTATTCCTCTGAGCTATTGCCGATTTGAACCGCCGAATGGCAAATCCTTTAGCATAGATCCAACAGTTACTGAAGCAAAGTAAGTAATTTAACTCTTTATTATTCATACCTACTTTGATTTTGTTTGTTTTGTGTCATAATTTCATTTAGGTACCTAGTTATCAAATTAAAATAATAAAAAAAAAACCTTTAGTTAAGTAATGTCGTTTGTGTTTAATATCGTTCTTCTGCAAAATTTCGTCATGAGTTACAAGCATCGATTGATATAACAATTTACCAAGATTTTACAATGTGATAATTTTAATTTGCTTCTTTTCCAGTCCAATCCTAGGTAAATACTATTTCCCGTCCAATAGTAGTCTCGATAGAGGTGATTGCTGTGTAACGATTCGTAAAGTGAAAGCTGAAGATGTTGGCTTGTGGACGTGCGGCGCTGGTATGGACGACGGGAATGAACATACTGACATCATCAGAGTGGAAATTGAAGGTAAGGATCACCTAATGCTAAAATATTATGTATCTGTACGGTCTGCCCATTAATAAAAATAAACTGGAGGATTATTATTTAAAAGACGATTAGGGAATGGACGAGTCATCTGATACACGTGTGCAAAACTGCTAATCCACACGATCACGATGTTACTATCTGCAAAATGTGATCGGTTAATCTAGCATAGAAATTAAGAAGTCATCTGGCATCTTACCTATTTCGTTAATTTTGTTTGATGTAAAAGTAGACTTAACATTGCTATTTTTTTTTGAACCTGAACGGTCTAAAATTTTGGTTGCTTGGAAGAAATTGCTGTTAAGCAATAAAGCCGCCAATTGCTTAGTATAATATCCTGATTTTGTCAAACTTTGTGTGTGCAATAAAGAGTATATAAATATAAATAAATAAAATAAATTCTAGACTGTTCAGGTTATATAATCAAAATTTAGCTTATTTTTTATTTTTAACGTAAAATATTATTTTAATCAGGAATGTACGCAATGTCCACGGCTTCTGCCACGGGTGTGACTATAGGAGGAATCATAATAGCGGCCACGATGGGCTTGCTCGGATACATAGCGTGGAAGAAATGGCGGTTGCTAGGGGTTACGCAACAGGAACCAGAGGCAATGGAGATGGAGCATAGAGCTGAAACACCATCGCCAAGACCTTTCAGAGCTGTGCCTAGTGTTGTAGTACAATCTCCATCTACGCCTGGTTCGTCTCCTTTAATGTCGAGTACAAGGTCATAGGTACCTATTTACAGGTTATGTCAAATGTGTTTCAACTAAGAATAGGAATATTGCGCCTGAACGTACTTAAATAACGTTTTAAAAAATACGATTTACCTAGGTTACTTATAAATCCAACTTGCATATTTAACCGTTTATTTAATTTTGCGTAACCTTGAATTCATCAAATTTAAATTGTAACTCGACTGTAACAATAGTGTTTAAATTAGTATATTATTCATTAGTATACATTTACAATTATTACCTCAATATGGCAAATGGCAATATGGTGATCCTATTCATAGTTGAATTGCATAAGTAGTAGTTTCCTAATAATTCTCTACATAGTTTGATAAAAAATGAATTATTGTAATTGCGCCTTGTCTTACGATTTAGTTTTGTAAATATTTGATTTGAAATGCTTAGATAATAGAGTAGATGTCACCGTTAATTGTAAGCAATAGTTGACTAATGTGTTATATGTATTTTTAAGTACCTACCTACCATTAAAATAGTTATAATATATGTTCTTGACTTTTGTTAACAGGTTAACAATAATAGATTATTGATATTGAGATCTTGCACATGTTTATATTATGTTGTCTTGGGGTTTACTTGAATACTGTTATCAAACAAATAATTATTCCTGACTCAAAAATTCTTATTACAATTCTAAAATATTATTTTATTTCTGTATCACAAACTATTTCTTGTCTGTTTTTTGCTACTTCTCACTTTAATTGTAAACCTATAAACATTATTTTTTTCATGTCTCTCTTTCTTTTACTCTTGCTTATTAGGTATTATTGATAAAAAATCTAAATGTTCGGTCTCGATCGAACTCTTAACTAAATTATGATTATTATGATTGTAAATTATTCATGTGTATTATAATGGGGTTTCTTTAGAGAACTGCCGCACGTATTATAGGTTTTTTGTGGGAGGGGGAGGGGGAGGAGGAAGGGGGAACCCTCCCACCAAAAGGGTAAAGTTAGGAAACCAATAGTTTTGGAGAAAAATCAATTTTCCTATTCTAACCTCAAAATGTATGGAATTGGTGTAAAATCATTTTAACTAAGCATTAGACGATAGTAACAAAAATTTACGATACATAAATAAAATACAAACAAGTTTGAAAACCTACGTAGTTTTTTTTTTATTTGAGTGGGAATCGCCCTAAAGTTGCTTCTGGCACTCGCCGGCCGCTGTGGCGGCACGCTCGCTTCGCTCGCTCGGCTCGTGCGGCAGTTCAAAAGTTAACCTAACACGCTCGTCGCTTCGCTCCTCGCTACCTATTTGGATATTTAAAATAAATGTTTAATAGTTTCCTACCTACGTAGATTTTTTTTTGTTTGAGTAGGAATCGCCCTAAAGTCGCTTTTGGCACTCGCCGGCCGCAGGTACACTGAAATGGAACGTCTTGGTCCGCTTTTTTTGCACAACAAAACGGATAAATGTACTTTTTTTGCACAAAAATTATTAACTTTAAAAATTAATAACTAAAAAACTACAAGTTTCCTAACGATAATATTTTGGAATTACAATCTTACATTACCTAGCTAACTAAAAATATAAATATTTAAAACAAATTCGTGCGGCAGTTAACTAAAGCCAACCCAACTTGTTAACTCGCAATATATAAAATAATTATTTATAATAGTGTATTTATTTATTGAATTCTTAATTTTATGTTATGTATATCCCATTATTTATTGGCAAAAAATCATTGAAACTCAAAACTCGAACATTTATTATTTAATTGACTTTTATAAAAGCGTTTTTGAATCGTCATAGCATTTTTTAACTAGTTACCTTACTTATCATTTTTGTTGATGTCGAAGTAAGAATATATGCATCTTCATCTATCTAAATTTTTTAAATGAAAAATCTAGATATTAGGCTTTGTAGCCTAGGCTTTGTAGTCCTTGTGGACGTAGTAGTGTAAACGACGACGTAGTGTAAAAATAAAACTCATTGAACTTATACACATATTTAAAAAAAAATTTAATCCTTAAAATCTCAATGAATTAATCATATTATACTACATACATGTATCACATTTATTTAATTCATATAGTATTCTAAGACTAATTTTAGTGGACTCTAAAACCACTATACACTGAGATAAAACTTAATTCGATTTTTAACATCACATATACATAACATAATTATTATTTACAGCTTATAGACAAGATAAATTAAGATTATGACTTGTATTATTTATCTAAATGATTTTTCGCTTGACTTAAAAGTAGAAATATTTTCAACTATTGTAGCTTGTTGATGTTATGTTTATACAAATATGCAAGAATCACAAGAAGATATAAAATCACAGGGAAAAATAAAATATAAGTACATCCACTTTATCTGCAATATTTTTTTTGATAAAAGTTTGTTTCATCAAAGATTATAAAATACAAAATTGAAAGAGGTTAAATTTTGAGTTATAAACGGTATCCTGACATGAAAGTGAGTCCTATGATGAACAGCTTAGTATAGGACATTTTCCGAACACAATTATTAACATCTTACTTTTCAATTTATTTAATTATAGGATCATCTATGCTCTACAGTCTACCACATACACATTTTACTAGTTCAGAAAACCTACAAAAACCTATGACCTAATAACTAGGATGGTTTAGCATGATAGCCAACCTTTCCATATTTACTGCATACACAGAATGACAAGCTATTACGTTCTTGTGGACCAATAGAGTGTTGTAAAACTCATCTATTGTTAATTTTTCGTCATTCGCTTCTGTGTCTGTGGAGCTGAAATGAAAAATGAAATAATTATTTTAATTGTGTGTAGCTAGTACAGTCTGTCATGGACAAATTCTACCATACCCGTGGCACCGTCGTTGATGCGGCTTGACGGAACACAGTGGGGTTTTGGTCGGTAGGAATCCGACATAACCCAAGGCCCCTTCCCCGGAGGCCGTGGGTATCTATGTAAGATTTCCCCACTTAAAAATAATGTACCTAGTTCTACCTAGTATCTAGTTCTTAATTCCAAGAAATAGGAAATTGTTGAAATTTAGTATAAAGATTTCCTTTTTATTTGTACATATTTTATAAATTACGAAATTGTATTGAATTAGTATTGATAATATTACACAATACATTCTAATAATTAAAATCTTCTACATTCAAAACAAATGATGACAAGTAAAATTACTACAAATAATAAAATTTATCAACCACAAATCATATATCATAACAAAACATACCTGCAAGCAATTTCAAAAGCCGCCGAGTGTTCAACTTCATCAATCGTAGGTGGGCACCTTGGTCCCAAAGCATCCACACCATCATCCACAATCACTCTGCCTTCATGCTGAGGGTCATACAACTTGTTGGTACCCCTCAACCACATGTTGGGCATATCTCCACCAACATCATACATAAAGTGCCTATTTCTCAACTTGTAACCCTTTCGTTGAGATACCACTGCACTTATGACGTTTTTAAGGAAGTTCTGTACTGCGGTTACTATGAGATCTGCTGCTTCATCGTCAGCACCTTCAAGACCTAGTTCCCAGGCTGCAAGCATGAATCGTCCCACTACTAGAGCGTGGTCTGGTAGGAATATCTCCTGGAAAAATATTTAATACAATAAATAAATATAAATAAAGCAATAAGTAAGATAATATGTAGTGATGCAACGAATACGAATACGAATATTCGTATTCGCCGAATAGTAGACATTTACCGAATATTCGTATTCGGCGAATATAATATACGAATTTTTAAAAAGGAATATTTTTTTACGCAACTCTATTTACTACAAATTTAAAAATCGCGCGAAAAAATATGACGTGTTCAGAGACTGCTGATCCACTGGCCTTTTGGCGAGAAGATGTCCATTTTCCAAGTCAGAAAAAACTCGCCCAACAATATTTTTCACTGAAGCCATGTACAGTCGCTTCGGAAAGACTTTTTTCAACGCCTGGAAACATCCAGACTGAAAAAAAATTCGCCTAAAACCAGAAAATCTACGAATTTTGTGTTTTTTAAATAAAAATTTGCCTATTGTAAATTTTAATTATTAGAAGAGTAAACATTCATTAAATAAATAAGTCTTTTATTACCAAGGCTAGATATTCGTATTCGTATTCGCCGAATAGTAGGTTTGATATTCGTATTCGTAAAAGTAGTATTTGTTGCATCACTAATAATATGTTTACAGGCAATGCTTAAAGTATGGGAGCAAGAACCTATCATTCAAAATTGAAAATTATTTCTCATCTCATTGCACTATCAATTGAATATATTGAACCAGTAAATATTGTGTATTACATTTGTTGTTTTTAATTTTTATGTCTAAATTTATGGAGAAAATGTCTCACCTGAGCTGCGTACTTCACGCCATCGCTTCCCGCGCCCGGAGGGGAATTTGGTGGAAGATATTCCAATAAGTCAGCTGGTTCAAAGTTTGACTTTTCGGAGGTTCTCGACGTTCTCTTATGCCGTCTACTATTCCTATTATGTGAGATAGCCTTCTCTTGAGCAATGGTTATCGATGTTTCAGCTAGACCCTCGACTTTATTAAGTAGAGCCAGCAAGAAATCATTATGGAAATGTATTTGTTCTGATGTTAACATAGCACGAGCCTCCATATCGAACTCTTCCTTTGTAAGTTTCATTCGAAACCATTGTTTCATGTGGTTGTAATATTTTGTTGATTTATCCCCTAGAGTTTCGTTTAGTTTCCGTCGAGCAACTGTTAGAGTATCTGAGGTCATTTTGTGCAACTTGTAAGTGTTTTATTCAGTAAGCTTTTTACTAACTTTCTCGCATAAGCATTTTTTATTTGCTCAATTTTGTTTTTATTTATTCCACATTCATTTAACAACACAACACCGCGATATCGATTTAACATTAACTTGACATTGACATTTGACGTTTAACTATCATGGATTTTTTTTTCCAATTATGGCAATGAGCGAAGTCTTTTTGCCGTGACAAGTTGGTGTCAAGTTAAAAATGTAATCTTCAGATTTTTTTTTACTGTAGCTGTACTGTAGATGGACAAGCGTTTTACCTAAGAGCAATAATTACCGTATCTATACGGAAGCGCTTGTCCATCTCGCCTGATGTAAAGCTAATCTAATGTGGTCTAAGATGGTACCTACGCGCCTCTTTAGTTTAGTGCAGCAGAGTGGTGAAAAACTTTATTTCCTTTCATTAAATACTAGCATTCGCCCCGCGTTCGAATTGTAAATTAATTAACCATTATAATTTATAAGAGCCATGCTCGAATCCACCTGACGACACATGAAAAAAGTACATTAAAATCGTTAGGAGGAGGAGGAGGAGGAATCGTTGAGTGACAAACACACAGAAGAAATAAAAATAATATAAAAAAAAACAATGTAGGGTTTTAAATTTTTTTATTACCAATTTAATGCTAAAACTATGAAAATATCGATAGAGATAATAATTATGTCTTAAAATATAACGCAAGGTTTATAATATAATAATTATTGAGCTGTTATAAAATAAAATTTTTTATATTCTTGGTCTTAATTTAATTTGTACGCCGTTTTCTGATCTCAAAATGAGATCGGAACATAATTGCGGCTCCATGTCTACTGGTAACACTTTGAAATTTTTTATGATTCCCGCCAAGGTTATTTTCAATTCCATCATGGCGAATTTTTGACCTGTAAAATAAAATATATTAATGTAACTATAAGTAGATTATACTAGATTTAACTTTAATAAAAAGAGGTAAAATAACCGTTAGCACTACACGTTATCGCGGAAATAACTTCCACCATAATAGTTTCTGCTCCTACCCATCTTCTCCCTCCTTCTGTTGCAACACGTAGATAATATCAGAACCATTTAAATAACTAACTTCTTCATATTATTATCTCAATTTATGTTAGTGATCATGGATACAAGATGGATATTATGTTTTATGACCCCAGAGCCTTGAGCATTGTGGCAAATAATGAAGTATTGTTCGTAGGTATTTGTTACATTTAAAAAAGATTGATCGATTTTATTTTCGGTAGGTCAGAAAAAAGGTCGTAATCTATTTTCTATGCTCCTAAGTAATAAGGTTTTCGGGGCAGAACAACATTTTCCAGCTATACAAGTTATACAAGTTCTTACCAATACAGTTTCTAGGGCCGGCACTAAACGCGAGCCATGAGAAGGCATTTTTTCCAGACATGGCAGCAGCCTCAGTGAATCTCTCTGGCCGAAACTCCATTGGATTTTCATACAAAGCTGGACTTCTTTGCATATGGATTATATCAACGATGACTGATGTGTTCTTTTTGATCCGCAACCCGGCTAATTCTGAAAGATTTTTGGCTATTTAACTAGGTAGTTACATGATGATAAAAAGTAAAATAAAAATTTCAAATAATACGAGTAGTTAGGTATCTATTACAGTTCTTGTATACTGTAATAATCATTTTGGTACCTAATTAACGCTTTTAACGTGCTGTTGGTGTGTGTATAATTATAAAGATTGCTAAGTTTTATTATAATAACAAAAATAAAGACGAATTAAGCCGATAAAACCTTTTGGGTTAACTTAATAAAAATGTAATAATTCTATATAATAATCTGTACAAGGAAAATTATATTATGTTTAAAATATAAACACGTAAGAACGATGTTTATCTTTTAACGACTTACCCGAGTCCTTTGTAATAAGCCTCTCTATAAGAGGTACAGAAGGAAATATTCTTAAAGATTCTTTTATTACTAGCTCCAAATATTTCATTTGTTTCAAATCACTGCAAATGGAAGAAATATAAACATTTAAGTAAATGGAGGCAGAAAAGAAACGTGTGTGCCGAGCACACGTGTCAGAAGTAAAACTGCTTTAGCAAGATTCAAAGATACCAAAATCGGCGCCTGACGTGAGCTTGATATTTTACTCTCAACGAGCCTAAAGAAATTTCACTTTAAAAATAAATTGTAAAGTAAATGTTTACCTGTAAGTAGGATCCTTACTCAAGTCATCACCTAGAATTCTTTTTTGTTCTTCAAAAATTTTATCTTGTACATCCATGTGTTTTGATACGCAAAATAATGAGAAGCATATTCCTGACGTTGTTGTGTCATGGCCCTAAATTTTTTTTGTTATTATTATTCGAATATTAGTAAGTCATTGTTGTTATGTTAATTTTGATGTAACTGTTTAACCTCACATAATAGAAAGGGCAAAGAAACGTTTAATTTTAATATTATATTTTGTTATGAAAAGAAGAACTTCTTGTTTCTGTATTTGATATACAGAAACATAAAGTTAATTAAATACATAATATCTTAGCATAATATAATATCGATGATAATTGCTACATAACAAAAAATAGACCGTAGAGTTACTATTATAGTAGAGTCACAGAATATAATATAATATGTAGTTTGTAGAGTTCAGACTTCAGACTGTTCATATCACTTTACGTTTTTTAAAAGAGCTGGTAGGTAGTTAGCTATGTTTTTATTTAGTAGAAAGAAACTAATAACCAAATAAATCTAGCTCTTAATAAAAAATACAGAACCTACCTATTAAGTTTATTAAGTTATTGTGATATAATATTTTTTTAAATTACCTACCTCAAACATAAAAGTATCAACTTCTTCACGCACTTGTTCGTCATTAATTTTCATTCCATCAATTTCTGACAAAAGTAATAAATCCAAGAACGCGTGTTTGTTTTTAATACCTGGAAGATATACAGTTTTTATAGGAAATATATAAATTAAATGTTAACAAAGTGCAAGGTCAGTTATTTTTAAATAGATTATAATATTATGTATTATAAACATTGAGCTATTATTACTAAGTATAGAGGAGACACGACGAAAAAAATCTGTGCGCCAAGATCGGCCGCGGCGCGGGGCGGCTAGTGAGTCATAGATTAAGCGATGTCATCGACTCACCCACATAGAGGCGAAACTTTGTAAATATTCTGCCTATTTCTTATCAATTATGAACAATCAACGTAACAAAAAAAAAATATATATTATATAATTAATCTAATAAATAAATTATTCATAAACTTATTAATTAAAACCAATCAATGTAACAAAAAAAATTTTGATGAGTTTCACTTTAAAACAAACAAAAAAATATGAGCGTGACATTCGCGCCAATGAGCGAGCAAAAGATTGAGTGCAGATAAGTTGTATATGACTCTATGTTGAGTGGAACATAGGTAAGTGATGTAGGTGGTGTCGTCTTCATACATAGTAATAATATCTCAATGATTATAAATCCAGTTTGCATGTGCAGTGTGCATTTAATTCAGTTAAAATAACTATGAATTCGTTCATGTATCTAAACGTCATCAGTAGCAATTTTTCCCACGTAATTTCCATTTTTAATTTATGTTTTCGTCAAATGCTAATGTAAATGAGCTACCTACTACTTATCCAACAATAAAATAGGTACTTTTTTAATTCAAACTGGATTTAGTTCGCGCGCTTACGAAAAAATAAATCAACCTAGGTATTCACCTTGAAAATTTTAATAGGTAAGTTTAGATTTATGCGTAGTCATAGGTCATAGATATAGATTTTAACAAGTTTAAAAATATGTTAGACATTTTATATTCTCAGTCTAGTATTTCAAACAAATATATAATAATACATAGTTAGTTATATAACATACATAGTATTATAAAAATATAAACTCCTAATAATTACCAAACTCGGCGTTTTCTTCTAGCGTATTTATATTAGCTTTTTGCAACTCCTTTTTTCTTAGTTCAATAATTTTCTTAGTATATCCATGTAATACACCCAAAGCTTGTTGTTGTGTTCTGTTATAGCTTGTTATTTTAAACAGTGCATCTTCACCCATGAACGGATTTCGCATTCTTAATGCTATTATTTGAGCCAAACTGAAAGAAAAAATACAAGAAACTTAAGAAGTAAGAAATAATAATAATTAATTAATATTTTAAATTGCAGCAACTTACGCTTCAATGGACTTTACATATTTGGAATTGCTATTGTCTTGTGCATTTATCGATACACCCATAACAGATTCTGTAGGAGATATTAATTGGTATTAAATAAATACAAAAAATATATTAAAATAAAGCAATCTGTAAAAAAATATTTTACGTCTATAGATAGGAAATATATGTATTTGCAAACCGAAACGACATAAATTTAAAATTATATCTAGACGAGAATACGATTAAAGTTTGTAATAAGTGCAAAAAAATATTTTCCTTACCCGTAACATTATCTAGTGCATTCAGTGCAATGATAGGAAAGAGATCGAACGGTTTTTCATTACAATATGTAGATTTCAATTTATTAATGAGTACTTTCTCGTTCTTCAAAAAAACTGGCAAAAAGTTTTGCAAAATGTTAAAATGGAATGCGGGCGTCAAAAATTTTCGATGCGTCCGCCATCTGTTGCCTGAAGGAAATAAATACCTTAGTTTTAAAATACATACAATAATTTTACTATTAACTATATTACACAACTAAGTTAGAACTGAAAATATGAATGTACATATGTACGAATGTTTTTTCACGTCATTTAAAAGTCCTTTCAACAGTATTAAAAAACAACTTCATGTAAAAATTTTGTGACTTTGGAAGTGCAAACGCTTCATACCTGTTGAGGTCAGAAGTCCAAAGCCAAGCCAGTCGTGTAAATAATTATACGATTTGCCTTTTGTTATCAATTCGGAATGTGATATTAAGGGCTGAAAAAATGTTTATTTAATAATAATTAGTAAATGAGTTGGTTATCTGTATCTATATTTCTAACCAGCGGAATTGTGTAAACTAACTAAGAAGCTTTATTATTTTAAAATAAAAAATTTAATAATAAAGACGAAATGTAATTAATGCATGCATGCATATTTGAATTAAGTACCTTCATCTTGATTACTTGACAAATAATACATTCATTGTTAATTAACTTTGTATGTAATGTTATCAACATAATTATAAAACAATGCATTAGGTACATATCGCTATCTCATTGATATTTACAGTGTAAACCAACACAGCGTTGCAACTTCATCAATTCCTTCGAGTTGTTTATTGAATATACCTAATTAAGTAATAGCTGATATATGTCATATATATCAGACTAGCTTACCGTCCGTTCGCGGCTTCGCCCGCTTTCTCTAAAACGATTTGAGATTTAAACTATCCTATCTCTCAAGTTGGATCGAACTGCACATGGTGTGCAAATTTTATTATAATCGGTTAAGTGGTTTAGGAGTCCATTGAGGACAAACATTGTGACACGAGATTTATATATATTAAGATAATAATCATTTAAAATTTAAAGGATCTCTGTATATTAGACCACTATGTAAGGATACTACAAGCTGGCCTTCTTATGGCAGGCGAGGATCGTGTATTATGGAGAAATACTTAGTCATAATCATAAATAACTATATTATTATATAGGTACATACCTCAATATATTTCGGATGATACAAGACGACATACGGCTGGTTAAATAAATGAACTCGGACAGCGTCTCCGTAGGTTTTTTGGAAATATTGTAAGAGCGGTAGGAACTCTGTAAGGAATAATGTTATTATTTTTTATTATTTATGTTAACTGATTGTACCTATCCTTCACTTCGACTGACCGGTTGGCTTGGTTGGTGGTGGCCCTGCCTTCCAAGCCAGAGGTCGTGGGTTCGATTCCCACCCGGGGCAAATATTTGTGTGATGAACAAAGATGTTTGCTCCGTGTCTGGGTGTTAATTATCTATATAAGTATTTATTTAAAATGATATATGTATGTTTATCAGCCATCTGGTTTCCATAACACAAGCGAAAAGCTTAGTATGGGATCAGATCGTGCCGTGTGTGATAATTGTCCGGAAATATTTATATTTATATTTATTTATTTAAAATGGTGATAGCAGATAGGTAGGTATATAAAGTAAATTTTCTTTCTTAGTTATAGTAGGTAATCTAAATATTTGCGAATTTAAATTAAACCCTGAGGAGACGGGCTTAAACATTTTAATTTTGAGAAATTTTTAAATTTAAATAAATCACTTAAACCTGGGAAATAATTGTTACAAGAGAAAATTTTAGAGATTAATTTCGGAGTAAATTGTTCAACATTAATTTAAGTATATGTATATCACTTAGGTAGGTATATCAAGTTGTACTTATGTTTTTTTAAATTGAAAGGTGTCAGTAAATATCAGGGCCTCGTTTAATTTTGCGAAATTTTAAGAAAAGATCAAAGCAAATTATAGCCTCTAAAGAGATTATGTTTGCGCCAGTTTAATTTAATGTGTAGGTAAATTAAGTAAATAATTATTAAGTAAATAAAAAAATAAAAATAACGATAACCTGTAGGTAGGTAGGTTCCTTTTTCTTGTATAAGTAAAAGACGTAATATCAATTGAAAAACGAACGTCCATACTCCTTGGTTAATTTTATGTAGAGCTGAAAAGCATGTAGCTTATATTCGCGGCCAGATTAAACAAAGAAAAAAAATGTGTACAAGACCATGCAAATTAGTTTTGTGCTTTTTATGAGCGCCTAACATTTCTATAAATAAGGAGCCTTAAACTTTTAAAATAATACAGGTACTTTAAAATAAAAGTCAAATACATACTTAGATGCAGTAGGTAGGTACTATTTATCATTATGGGCAATGAGCCGCTCTATAAGAAGAGTTATTTGAAAAATGTTACTCTAATGATAGCTCAGAAGTTACTTGCTACAATGTTGCATCTAGATCAAGGCAGTATCCTTTTCTTTTAGACCAAGGCGTGATCAATCTTTAATCTATATTTTATGATCAAGGAGAGCCTATTTTAAAAAAAAAAACTTCGCGTAGGTATGAATTAATCTACATTATATTATCTTATAGTTATAGGTATAGTTACTAAAGAGACATCAAATCTAAGAAATTTAAAAAATTCGATCACAAGGTGGGATTCTAACCCGCGTCTTCCGCCTAGGCGGAATCTTGATCGTTTTTTTTTACTTTAATAATCTCTCTATTATAAGCATTTGCATGCAATAAAACTAAAGTATATCAAAAGACACCAAATCTACTGGGCAAACTTGAAAATTTCATATAAAAACACAATGTCTTCATAGAAGGAGCCGGGAAGAACAGCTAGTGCAAGCAGCAGCAATATGATAAATTTATTCTCGTAACACCTCTTACGACACCTGCTTAAAGTTGATATCACTTGCTTTGAATAAAATTATAGTAACAATATACTGTTACCTATATTACATACCAAAACCACAATTCAGTGTGACATGACCGTAAATGCGTAACTTCAATAACCCTACAGTAGTCGCGTGGTCTACATGTGTAATCCAGAGATACAAAATTGAGCAAGCTCCAGTTATTTCATCCTTTGTGTGGGTCAATCAATTTTTAAAGGTCCCGATCATAATTTTCTCGTATTTTTTTCTTACTTAATTTTCAGCATTTTACTATTTCATTTAGAAGAGAATTCTTCGTAGATTAAGAATATATGTATAAGCAGCAGTGATGTTGATGAAATACATTTGTGGATTTAACTTCACGAACCGATCTTTTCACGGGAAATGATGTCCTTTGGGCAACTTACACAATAGTAGGTACTTTTTAAATGTTAAGAGTACACGTACTCTAAGTTGAATAATTGCCGCATGCTCTCAGTGCAGCGCAGAGAGTCGGGTGCGCGTGGTCGTGCAACAGGAGCTACGCAAAATTCGCAATGAATTAATGAATGTAAGTATATTTATTTATATATAAGGGATTTTAAATTAAACAATATGTGTTTCTCCTCTGAAAAAGAAACGACATTTAAAGTTTAATTTACTAACTTTAGAACACAATTTAAACTCTTCCCTTCTTAATTTTAATTACCTATGACATCACATTTTATTTTGCGTAGTTCGCCATTATTAGCTCTCTCGCGACCTCTGTTGTATGTCTGACTCAAGAAGCTTATGTGTATTAGAGGATATAAGCTTCTTGGTCTGACTAATGTCAAACTTTTTTATATTATCTATGCCGAGCGGCAAAATTCAAATCCACTAAACTTTAATCTAAAGAAATCAAGTTTCTTTGCATATATTTGCAGGTAAAAACAGGGTTATTTAGATAATTATGGACAACAGACGAAAGAGACTGATCGAGGCTTGGTTGGCCGAAGACGCCTCTACTTACTGGAGACAAATTGAAACCGGAAATAATATCTCCCTATAATCGCACTAAAAATGAAGCGAATCTGGTTGATAAAAGTGTTCACTGTATTGTTACAGACTCTCTTATATTGTTCACGACCAGTCCCAGAAATTCAAGAATATGGCTTGTAACCGTGTACTATTATCTGATCTACCCAAGAAGCTTATATCTAATACACTGGAGATTGCAATAGGAACGTTGACTTGTCACGGGAAGGTATGACCTTGAATGACGCCTGGTTGTTTTTTTGTCCCTTTCACACCTAACTTGGCAAGTTGGTGTGAAAGGGATGAAGGAACAACCAGGCGTCATTCAAGGTCATACCTTCCCGTGACAAGTCAACGTTCATAATGCAATCTCCAGTGTATTAGATATAAGCTTCTTGGATCTACCTCATGCCTTCAATGCGCTATCCATACATTCAGCAAATTAAAACTTTGAATCTATTCAACGTCCTGATTTCCTCATGTACGGCGCTGGCTTGGATGAAACCCCTGGTATCTAATGGCGCATCCACACAAGCCATGCAAATGCCATGCAAAGGCCATGCAAATGCCATGCAAATGCCATGCAAATGCCATGCCGGCCTTTTTGCCTCTTTTACCTGCGGCATGCGCGGCTTTTGGCGGTGTGCATGCGGATTCGATAGTGTTGTCGTATTCATTTTTAATATAAGTAAAAAACGAAATGACAGAATTGAACTGGGATGATAGTGCAGTACTTTTATTAATAGAAAAGTATCAAGAAAATAAACCATTGTATAAAGGCGGCGACCTGCATTCAGCGGCAAGGTGGTCTGAAACCCGGCGGCATGTGTGGATGCGCCAAAAGATCAGACAAAATGACATTGCCAAGAATACTTTCCCTCAAAATAAAAGATTTCAGGACCAATGCGAAGAAATTATTTTGGTCGGTACCATGACTGCGTTAAAGCCCGTAATTGAAACACACGAAAGGTGTGCAGTACGTGCAAAAAGTTTATATGTTCTGACCATTTTGAAATTGTATGCTTATTTTGATTGCAAAATACTGATTAGACTAGGTTTTTTATGTATGTATATATTTTTTTGTGATCTCATATAGTGTGAATCGTGTGTGAGGTATTTTTTTTTGTAGTTGTTTTTTTCTAATCATAAAAGATATGGTTGTATGTTTTGTTGATTATTTTAAATAGAAAATATTATACCGCGCGAACCAATGTTTGACCGGAGTTGACGTTCATTTGCTGCGCGAGCCAATAGGTAGATATATTTTAAGTTGAACGTAGTTGCCGCTCGCGGCAGGCGATCCATGACGAACATCTCTTCT
Source organism: Colias croceus (assembly GCF_905220415.1). Lineage (NCBI taxonomy): Eukaryota > Metazoa > Arthropoda > Insecta > Lepidoptera > Pieridae > Colias > Colias croceus. The sequence continues at coordinate 8,681,261 of NC_059541.1, read as the reverse complement.
ATATTACGCCAAAAGTGTAGAAATTTCTTTTTCAAGTCAGGAATAGGTATATCCATTTTCTTACTGATTTCTACATTTATTGTGGTATTGGGAGGATTTGCTGGTCCACAAAAATTCATTAGCGCCATACAATTATTGTATTAGTTGTAAACGGCACTTTTCGTTGTCCGTATACGCCGCGCGACCCGAATCACCAAAACTACAAACCGTCCACACGGCGCGCGAGCGAACGCCAGAAGCTCCTTTGATGCGGTCTCAAAAACCGACAGTGAGCGGATCGTCCCGCGGCACGTTTGAGCGCGGCAATGTTCGCGTCGCCGCGCGCGGCAATCCCGTCTACACAGTGCGCGGCCGCCGCGCGCGCCTATGTTCGATGGTTTGCCGCGCTTAATTTATACGCGGCTTAAAGCCGCTGTTAACTTATCAACACAATATAATGAAGGCACGATTTAAATAATAATAATAATAATAAAGCTTTTATTCATTCCTTTACTTATATCTAGTTACAAATTTTATTTGTTGTTAGTGTGGTTAGTATAAACATTCTCATTTCTCTATAACAATTCTATTTTTAAATATTAAATTAAGTGTTAGTAAATTAGAAAGATAGTATGTAATCAGATATAATAAGGACCGCTTTTTGCGGTAAAAGCCTCCTCCAATTTCTTCCACTCATCCCTGTTCTTAGCTAATCTAGTCCAAAGGGCACCTGCGTGATTTTTGATATCATCACTCCATCGTGTGATTGGTCTTCCCCTCTTACGCTTTTTATAAAAAGGTGTCCAATTTATCACCGAATGTGACCATCTATCGTCTCTTAATCTGCACAGGTGACCTGCCCACTTCCACTTCAATTTACAGACATACTTTACTGCATCTTGAGCTTTCGTTCTTTTTCTTATATCACTATTTCGGATTCTATCTTTAAGTTTGATATTCAAAAAGCTTCGTTCCATGCCTCGTTGGCAGATGCTAATTCTGTTTAAATGCTTTTTTGCAAGGGGCCATGTTTGACATGCATACGTTAGGCAAGGTGTTAAACATATATCCATGGCTTTAGCTTTTAGTGGAATTGGCATTTGTCCTTTGAAAATCTCTTTCATAGCCCAATATTTATTCCATGTTTGCTTGACCCTTCTTTCAATTTCTTTTTCGTTGCATAGCTTAAATGAGATAAGATGTCCGAGGTAAATATAGTCTTCAACATATTCAATGGGAGTTTCATTTATTGTGACTTGTAACTGCTGACTGTTTGTTATAATCTTGGTTTTTTCCTGATTTATATTCAAACCTGCTTTTTTGCTATATTTATTTAGCGATTCTATCATTGTTTGCAATTCCCTTACATTTTCTGACAACAAAACTATATCGTCTGCAAATCTGAGGTGCGATAAATATCTTCCATTGATTTTGAGACCATATGACCCCCAATTTAGCTGGCTGAAGATATATTCCAGTACTGATATAAAGATTTTTGCTGAAAGTGGATCCCCTTGTTTCACACCACGGTTAATCTTAAATTTCGGTCCTTGTGTATCTAATTTTACTCTAGCATAGCTGTTCTCATATATTGTTTTTATAATTGATATGTATGTGTCGTTGACACCTTGGGCTTTTAATGCTTTCCATATAGTACTATGTAAGATAGAGTCAAATGCTTTTGCATAGTCAATAAAGCATATATATAAGGGTTTGTTGTATTCTTTATACTTCTCTATTAACTGTTTTACTGTATGTATATGGTCAATTGTAGACATTCCTTTCATAAAGCCCGCTTGTTCTATGGGTTGCTTTTCATCTAAGATATATGTCAGTCTTCTTAGTAGAGTTGAGGTAAATACTTTATATATGCATGGAATTAAACTAATCGGTCTGTAGTTACTTATAAATTTAGGGTCTCCTTTTTTGTACAATAAAATTATATCTGAGCATAGCCATTGTTTTGGAAATTCTATTCTATTTAGAACGAGGTTGAATAAATTTGTCAGAGGTTTTACTATGTGTGATTGGCTCGCTATGATCATCTCATTTGTTATACCATCGGGGCCGGGGCTTTTTCCTGATTTGAGCTTTTTAATAGAAAGTTCCACTTCACATTCTAGGAAGGGCGGGACATCATCAAACTTTTTGTTATATTGTATTCTATTGGTCATAAAATTTTGCAACGTTTTACTTGGGTCTTGATTTGTATTGCTGTATAAGTTTTTGTAAAACGATGTGGCAACATCTAGTAATTCCTTTCTGTGTGTGGTAACAGAGCCTGTAGAGGTGCTTAGATGTGTCATTAATTGTTTGGTTCTCTCTAGAACTTTGTTCGCTTTCTTTATTCCACCTGTTTGTTTTAAATGATTTTGAAATATTTCTAATCTATATTTTTTTAAATTTTCCTTGATTTTTTTATTAATAGTTCTGTATAGATGTGTTAGTTTGGTTTTTTCTTCTCGGGATTTATGAGTTTTATTTCTTAATGTATGTTTCTGTTGTTTTAATTGAATGATATCCTCAGTAATTATTTGACATTTTCGTGTGGTAGAGTTTGCGTTTGGTTTTTTCAAACATTTCAGCATATTTTTTTCAATATCGTCATAGAGGCTCTGTACCGAATCATATTCTCCCAGACATAGTTTAAATTTACTTTTTAATGCCTCATAAAGGCACGATTTATTGTTTTTAATTCGCCCTGAAGCGTATCTGCTTCTCATTTTTTACAATTTTTTAGGTAATTAGTGTAAGAAAACTATTAGTTTCATTGAGCATAGCATATCACATCGGGACACCCAGTACATATGATTAGGCAAGCACTATACAGGGTGTAATCGTTAAGTGTGCACAAGCGATTATTCCGTAACTATTGCAGATACCAAAAAACTTTAAACTGATATCGAAAGTACTTAACCTAATGAGTAAAATGGCCATAATAAATTTTTAAAAAATAAAACGAGAAATATCCAAAAATGTTACATTAAACGCTCCCATACATTTTATTTCCCATACATTTTGTATTCATAGCAGATTTTCGAAGTGATGTCCTCATTGTGCAATACAATGAGGAGCTCTATTTACAGTTTCTAAATGAACTTCCCTTCAAATGACCTTTTAATATTGATTATCGTTACTTTTGGATCAACCCATGTACATGGGATATTCGTATCTCATACTAAATGTATGGGAGGGTTTTAAGTTAATTTTTTAGATATAACTCGTTTTATTTTTAAAAATTTATTATGGCCATTTTACTCATTAGGTTAAATACTTTCGATATCAGTTTAAAGTTTTTTGATATCTGTAATAGTTACGGAATAATAGCCTGTGCACACTTAACGATTACACCCTGTACCAGGACCTCGGCTACGACTTACGAGACAGTTTAATTATGTGATCAATTATTGGTGAGCAGAAGGTAATTATAACGTAGAATTAGCAGTCACTCTTTCATTTGATTAATTGCAGCGTTCCGTGCATTGTTTTTTTATTGACTAGCTTTAGATTGTTTACATTTTTTTCATATAAAGATGATAATTAAGTATGTAAGTGCTATTATTAAAAGACAATACATAGACAATACATACCTATGTAAATTGTCTCTATTATGTAGTTAGGCAATTGATTTTAATTGTGACAAAAATAAAAATACTTCTAAAAGCGTATAATATCACAGAGAACAATTAATACAAGTAGATAACTGCGTTAAAAACAACCGACTTCAAACTTAATGCACTTGCAACATTTACAAATACAGACAAAAATGCTCATAAAATAAAAACTACTGGGCCTATCCGAATAAAATTTTTATGGGACCAATTCGACACCATCCCGCATCGAACAAAAAAAGAATCACGTAAATCGGTTTAGAAACCTCGGAGTAATCGATGTACATACATAAAAAAAAACATACTGGCCGAATTGATAACCTCCTCCTTTTTTTTGAAGTCGGTTAAAAACATCCGTTTATCAATTATTTTTGCATATAGATACATATTAGGTATGTCGAATCACTTAATTTGTGGATGAATATCATTTTAAAACCTGTGAGTCTGTATTCTATAACTTAAATATGTCTTAAAACATGAAATGCCTAAATGTCAAGGCTATATAGAAAAATAAGGAACTAATTGTATTATTATAAAATAATTTAAACTACTCGCGAGAATGCTTTGGCGAAATATTTGCGGTTCAATCATTGAGTTAATAAGTATGTACTAGGGGTAAACCACCCAATTATTGGCACTTTAAGCAGCTACTTCACAAAACCGGTGAAATTTGCATAATTATGTTTTAATTAAGAAAAAACATTAAGCCCAGTTTCACCAAGCTCTGTTAGTTAGTTTAACACGCTGTTAACTCTTTTAACGGGACATCAATGTAAGGGAGTGTCCCACCATGACCTAATCGAGGTTTAGTTTCCTTAACACGGCATCATATTTAATTACTGGCATAGAGGCTCTTTAAATTTTTAACAAGCGATTAGAAAAAATGATTTGAGGTTTTCTTGCTGTCAAGATGGACTCTGCATACTATTTTATTTTTGAAAATGAAGATGTGTTGGATGATTTGTATAATTTGGATTATATAGTGCGACCGCGACGGGCCAGAATTTATAAAGACGTCGTCATTGTTTCGTAGAATATGATGGATGTTGATTTTAGTACAAGATTTCGTTTATCAAAACAATCAGTTTTGGAAGTATTGCAATTAATTGAAGATAAACTATCTCGTGAGGTAATATTTATATTTATGTGCATAAAAGGTTCCTTCCTACATACTGTATTATTATATTCAATAAAACCATAATAATCCTGTGAGTCATGTCAAATCTAGTATTGAATACCAATATAGGTACTTAAAAGTTAAAATGTAAACTTCACCACTACTCAGGTAAGGCTCAGGCCTCCTCATGATTATGAAATGTACTTATCTTAATTTTAAATTCTGTTTTAGGAATCAATCAGTTTCACCTACAGACCAACTGCTTATTGTAGTGCAGTGCAGTGATGGCTCAGTGGTGAAAAACATTGTGAGGAAACCGACATATTATCATAAGATAGCGTGGTGGATAATGACCTGATACCTTACCGTGTTTAAGTTTAAGTGAGCATTACCAAGTACCAATCCCATGTTCCAGCAGTGAGAACGTATATGGGCTGACGATGATGATGATCCTAATTTAATTTAAATGTGACATTGTTATAGAATATATGTAATTTTTCATGTTACCTAAATAAATAAAACTTGTGTTTTTATAAAACATTTTTATTGTACCTTTAGATTGTACCTATCAACATCATTCAATAAATTGGTTATAACAACTATGTAGATACTAGGTTATTACGAACAAGAATTTACTATTAATTTACTGCTTTCTTTTATCTTTGTCTTTATTTTTCTTGTTAATTGCTCTTCTAGTATGAGATCTCTCCACTTTCCTTCGGACTCCGAATTTTTTTTCGTAATTTCAACCAGATCCAGTTTACCACTAAGTGAAATTGAACCGCGATTTTTCTTCAACATTATTGTATTTATTCAACTCAAAATAAAATTAAAATAACACAAGAAAAATCACAACAAAACAATCTCCAAATAACATCAAACATTTGTAACCATGGTAACGACCAAATCGTTTGACATATAAACCAGTAAACGTAAAAGTTACTACATGATTATTAAATTTTATTCTGTATTAGAACATCTCAATTTAGTCGAATTACCAAACATGACAGTTATTATACAACTAGAACAAAAAGCCCTAATGTGCGAAACTATGGCATTGTCAACTATGACATTTTGTTTCGGGCGGTTTAAAATACGAATGAATGATTCGTGAGTCGCTCAGTTAAAGGCCGATTTGATAATCGGCTGTTAGATTTCCTTCTTGGGACCTGAAGAGTTGACAACGATGTTAAAATACATGTTTATTTTGAAGCTCGATTAATAAATCTCTGATTTAGAAAATATTGGTGAAATCGGGTCTTATACTGGTATTCTAATCTATGGAGAATATTATAAAGTACTTGTCAATTTTAAATTAAATCGCTTTATTTAAACCTAAAATACCAGTTGCTGGCATAGTCAAACCTTTTATTGGCAGTGATTGTTACCTATTATGGTCACTATTCTTGCAAGACTGAAATGTAATGTAAATGTATGTAGGGCTTTCAAAGTGTATACTATGACATATTTTTAAAGTTAATAAGTAGTTTGTGTCCGACCGAAAGTTCGGTTTCGGTTTCGGTTTCAATGTATGAATGGTACAAATTAACTTAATTTGTACCATTCATAAATTGAAATAAACAAAATAAAAGACTTTGTTAAAAGAAATGTCACATTTATTTGTATAGGAACATACCTGATACCATTTCAGTTGGAACGCTTATTTTTAAATATGGTTTTAAAGTTTCCGTAAAATATTAAAAGACAACCAAAAAACCTACTAGGCTTAAATAAAAATAGAACAATTTTAGCTTACGATTATCTTACATTTAATTAAATCACAGCTCTGATTGAATGAGATCATAAGTAATTTTTAAGTCATGTTAGTCACCTGAATCAGTCTCAATTAACATTTTTGTAAGTAATTTTTAAGTGCCAATAAAATGGATAAACGGATTTTAAGCAGCCCAATTGTTGGCACACCACAAATAACTAAAAGTTGGCGGTTAAATTTTAAAATACTGTTTAAAAAAGGCAGTTCATACATTCAATAATAAGACAAAATGAATATGCATAAGAAAAACACAACGGAATTGCAATTTCTTTTAAGTTCATGATAGCTCTTACCTTAGTAAAAAACGAATATTTTGAATATTTTTGCCACACAATTCCCGGCTTATCAAACAGATGGTTGATACTCCGCCACGTTTTAAGAAATAAAAAACATTGTTTGCTAGTTGAGTAAAGAATGATACGCTACTTATTAATTTCTACTAAAAAATTTATACTGGCTACAAAAAAATCTTAATTTTCTTAAAAAACTGGAGCATGCCAATAAATTGGTAGAGTGCCAATAATAGGGTGGTTTACCCTACTTCAATATTAATTTTGCATGCGCAAGGTCATATCGAATTAATAATTAATACCTACCTAAGTACATGTAGGTAATTTAAATTCTAATCGTGCATTCTGATAAATTTTTGTAGGCTCTTCTTTACTACTTCCCATATTGTAATTTAGTGTATGAAACACATACTAACAAGTATATTCGAGGTCAATGTACCTGTGTATATAATGTACTTTTTAATCAATCAAAAAAATTACAATTTTTTTTTAATAATCTAAGATAGTTGTACCTGCACATCCCGCCATTAAATCCTACACATCATTTCCCATACTGTCCCCCTTCCTTACTTGACCTTATCATGATATCCTCTCCAGATCATTTATTGAAATCCGGTCAGTATCCTGCCGAAGGCTTTTCCTATCACGACCTCTTGTTCCTGTCATACAACATCCGTCCCCCAAAACAAAAGCCCAAAATCCTGATGCAACGGAACCTGGCGGGTGTGGATAGGGAATTGCTCCGTGCGGATGCCGAAAAAGTAGATTGGCCTAGCATTTTTGATCTACAATCGATTGACGAAAAATGTTGATTTATTAAACTCCTTTTTGATCCAGCTCTATGACAAACATGCTCCATTAAGGCCAGTCAAATTAAAACATTTACCAGCACCATGGCTGACGCAAGAATTAAAAACGGCTCTGAACAGGAAAATCGAGCAAAGGCGAAAGTGGACAACTCGGAGATTAACAAGGATAGATTTAAATCTATTCGTAACCGCTGTAATACTATGTGTAGGGATGCACAACAACGCTACATTCACAAAACGATCGAAAACGGCGATCCAACAAAGGTATGGAAGTTTCTTAAAACTCTTGGAGTTGGTAAAACACCTCAAAATTCTCTGCCTGTTAACCTTAATATCGACTTATTAAACTGTCATTTTTCAAAAACTTCCTTTGCTCTTGATGCAAGCAATAAGAAAAGTACTTTAGATTATCTTTCTACTAAACCAGCTCCAAATTTTCCTCCGTTTTCTTTCAAACAATTTACTGTCTGTGATGTTAAGAAGAACATTATGTCTATTTCATCGAAAGCCGTCGGTAATGACAGCATTGGTCGTGATATGATTATTCCAATCCTTGATATAATTGCTCCAGTGTTAACACATATTCTCAATGTATCCTTATCCTCTCACGAGTTTCCTATGGCCTGGAAAGAAGCATTCGTTATCCCTCTACCTAAAAAAGCCAATCCATCCATGTTTTCTGATTTCCGTCCCATCTGTGTCCTACCCTTCCTTTCTAAAATCCTTGAACGACTTGTCCAACAACAATTATGTTCATTTTTAAATAAACATAACTTGTTTAACCCTTTCCAATCCGGATTCCGTCCCAGTCATAGCACGACTTCTGCTCTAATTAAAATTACTGATGATATTCGTTATGCAATGGATCACAAGCAACTCACCTTACTCACACTGTTAGATTTTAGTAACGCATTTAATACCGTCGATCATGACATATTACTGAGTTTGCTTGGTTCTCTTAACATATCTCCAGCAGTAATGAATGGTTTCGGAGTTATCTCCAGGGGCGTCGACAGAGGATTAAAATGGACGATCACTTGTCATCATGGTGTAATATCTCTATCGGCGTTCCTCAAGGTAGCGTGTTGTATACAATCCTTTTTTCTATTTTTATCAATTCTATTTCAGACAATTTATCTTCTCCCTACCATATATATGCAGATGATTTGCAGATTTATACTCATGCTTCACTTCCTCAACTTCCAGAAGCTATTGAACAGATTAATAACGATTTGGCAAATATCTCTCAGTGGTCTAATAACTTTGGCCTGTTAGTAAACCCTGCAAAAACGCAAACTATAATTATTGGCAGCTCTAAACTGACAAATAAGATTGACTAAGCACCGTTCCGAAGATAACTCTGGATGGAACTGTGATACCCTTGGTGATACCTTTCAGTAACTCTGTCAAAAATCTTGGCATTCATTTTGACACAAATATGACCTGGAAGGTTCAACTTGAAGTTGTACGTAAGAAGTTGTTTGGCGCTGCAGGATCGATACGTAGGCTGCGCAATTTCCTGTCCATACCAACTAGGATTTCGCTTGCAGAGACCTTACTCTATCCCATCCTTGACTACGCCGACTCCTGTTACCCCGATTTAACCGAGTTACAACTCGATTCTCTAGAACGCCTTCAAAATCTTTGCATTCGGTTCGTATTTGGTCTCCGGAAATACGACCACGTTTCCAAATTCCGCAAAAAACTTGAATGGCTTCCTATACGTTTTCGCCGGTATGCTCATATGTTGCATTCATTATACGGTATTTTGTTTGATCCTAAGACCCCTTCCTATCTTATAGATAATTTCAAATTCCTCAACGAGCATTCCCTCACTCTCCGTTCCTCCAACCTTTTAACCTTAGGTATTCCTTCTCACCGTTCCAACTTCTTCCATTCCTCCTACACTGTCACCGTTATTAACCTATGGAGTTCTTTACCCGAAGAAATAAAACGAGCTCAATCGATTTTTATTTTCAAAAAGAAAGTTAAAAACCATTATTTATCTCTGTCACAGGCTAGGTGTTAACTTTGTCAATTTATTTATAACATATGCTTAAAAAATATGTATGTATGTAATATTATATATATGTATGTATGTATGCTTGTATATATTTCAGTATGTATTCTTACATATTATCTAATATATATATAGTTATATATTTTTCTTTTTTATTATTTGTGTATGTATATTATTATAATGTAAGCTGCATATATGTAGGTATAGTATATACATAATAAACTTATTATTCTGGCACTTTTATTTATTTTGCACCACCATGTTATTGACTCATTTATTTTCCTCGTCTTTTCTGGGTTGCCTGGTAGAGATCGCTGCCAGCGATAAGGCCGCCTACTGTACATTGTTATATTATATTTTTAAGTTTTATAAAATGTATTCTATAAGGTGTACAATAAAGTATTTTTCATTCATTCATTCATAGTTAATAATTTATTAAAAATGTAAAAACAATCGATATCGGTGCGGAACAGTTTTGATCTCATTCGGCGTACAGAATGATTATAATTATTTGTATTAGTTGCTTAAATAAAAATATAATTTTTTTTAAAACTCGTTTCTAAGAAAAATAGGTCTATCATAATAGCTTCGGAATTGCTTTTAAACTTATTACGTATTTTTATATACTTACTATTTTTTGCAAGAATATTCTAATAAGCTCGTTTAAATAATATAGCAGGATCATTTATCATAGAACTTGGCGGTTAAGTAACATATTGTTTAAATGTTGAGATTATAATATATTATTCAATTCATTTGTTTTTTTTAAAGTGAAACTTTTATTATCTACATCGTCTCAAACTTTTTGGTCTGTGTAGCGCATGTCGCGTGTATCGCGGCTGCCGAGTAGGTATACCTACTCGGCAGCCCACCGTCACGCGACATGCGCTACACAAAGCAGTGTTCGGAACCGTTCGAACAGTTTCACTTTTACCGTGGTTTCATAAAACCACACAACATTTTTTTTAGAATTAATGGACGATTTTCATGCAATCCTGCAGGTAGCTTGCATCCAGATAAGCTTATCCAGATTCAACCAGTTTGGTTCACTGGGTCACTAATTATATACGAATACACGTGTACACTGTAAATATACCTACAGGTACAAATACAATATACAATGGTCGCGGAAGAATTCTAATCAATACCCGCGGCCCGGCTCGACGGAACACAGTGGGGTTTTAGTCGGTATGAATCCGACATAACCCACGGCTCCTTCCCCGGGTGCCGTGGGTATCTTTGGAAGATTTCCCCAATATAAAAAAAAATAAAAAAGGTACAAATACAATCCACGTCGTGAAGAAAATGGAAAATATAGATTCAAAATTGCTACAAAATACAACAAAATAATTGAGTATGTACTAATTAAGTTGACATAATTTAAAGGTTTTATATTATTTACTTTTAAATGTAGAGATTAATTATTATTTGAGCCGATATTACATAAAGAGTATTCGACCTCTTAAATTCCACACGACTAAACTGTTTAGTCGATGGAGGTGCGCATACAATCGATTTCAGTCTATTCATATCCCGAACAAATCTAACAGTCTTTCGTAGGCAATTCTCGAATCAAGTTATAGCTCTACATACGTTTTAAAAGAAATAGGAATATTTGAATCCACTTCCAATCTTAGAGTATTAGCTTGCTAATACATATTCTAAGCTTCCAATGCTAAAGCGAAACTGAACGGTCTTGATCCGCGACCGTTCTGTTTATAATAATTACCTATATTATGCGCACTTCAATACCTACGTTGCAATCAAGGTTGCAATACACAATGAGCGTGTGATCGATAGTTGTCCAACTTTTTAACCCATTGAGCCCTGAGCGGCCCAATCTGAGTTATTAATCAAAAGCGAATCGATACAGCTTTTTTAAATTTTTTATCGATCAACTATCGAGTTGACAGTATATACTCGTGGTTGAGTAATTTTTGTGTTTAAGGGATGTTTGGTCATTGTCTGACTGATTAAATATAACATTGTAATCGTTATCTTAATAACATATAAAAAATCAGACATTTAAAAATAAATTAAGTTCATTTATTAGAGCTTTTTTTTAGTTTTGGCTTAGGTGGCGCAGGTGTCACCGGTAGAGCTCCACTAACATTCAGATAGAAGCTACTGTGAACCGAAACTTATATGCTTTAGAAAATAAGTTGTGTCTAACGGCTCTGGGATCTTACTCTAAAACTTTAAGTAGGTAGGTTTAGGTTGTTATGTACATAAATTACGAGCTTAAAATATGTGTTTTATACTTTTTGGCTCGTGATTGAATTGTAGATGTACCTACATTAGATTCGTGTAACGTTCTTAATTCAATGTAAATTAAGTAAATGAGTTGAATGATTAAGGTCAACTTTGATGTATGTATAATAAAGTGTATTCAGGTATTACACACGATATTATTAACCGACTTACTTAAATGAACTTTAATTTTTTTCATTGTATATTTTTTAAACAGTGAATAAGTATAATATATTGTGTGGAGGGAATCTCTACCTCGCGAGGTGTCTTTGCGTTGTATTCTTTATATTTAAGATTCTTTATTGGATACAAAAATAAAACAAATAATCACAAAAAAACACAAATAAATTGGGACTTTAATAGTGATAGAGAGACGACCATATACTTAAACGAAAGTGAAATAACTAATGATTATAGAAATGAACTGTTATTATCGCATCTTCATGTATGCGAAATTCTAAATTTTGCTAATTACCTATGTGATAACTTATTGACTCCTAATGTTGATAAAAGCTAATATCTACTTTTTTAGAGTATTGAACTTTATCTCAGACTACATAAATGAGAGCCAAATGAGAGCAACCTTAGGCTGTTGACAAACCACTTAAAATTCTAGACACCTACAGTAAGTAGGTACGTACCTAACTATTTTTACCTAGTGTTGTATTAAATAGGTTTATCGTAAAAAAGAAATAACGACCACAAAAATTTATTTTAACATCTCTTTTGAGGTCTGTGTTTACGAGAATAATAAAATATTAATGACGTGTTTTTCGCAAGTTTTTCGTCTCAAATGGTAGAGAAGGTAAAGGTAAATTTATAAAAAAAATATATGTATACTACCTAATTCGTGTAAAATATTTATTATTTTGAGAAATAGGTAACGAATGTTAATAAATTGAAAAAGCGAAATAAATTTTAATACCTACCATACCGCTTTTGGTTTAGTGAATAATTATTTTGGGTTGAATATTTATGAAGCCGGATATTTAGTTTTGAGTAAAATCGTAAAAAAAAACAAACAAATTACTAATTATTTCCTCCACCTTTGTCTAGGTATATCATATTATTTTAGATAATTACTTACGAGTTGCCCTGACCGCAAATAAATGTCCATTTCCAACTATTGGAAGGGGTGTAGGTCCGGGAATATTATAAGATTTGGTATCATTCAACAAACTTATCCACGATATAATAAGTATTAATATGAAAGCGATAAATATCAAAATCGCAATCATCGTTTTATCACAATATATTTAATTATATTCGTAAAACTTCGTAACTATCATTCGCGACGACCAATACGTTACATGTATCACTAGCCACTGAGTCTGATTATGAATCATGAATGCACTGTATACTCTATAATATTATCTTGTATGTTTTATTACTAGGTACTTATAAAATAACAAGTCTGAATAAACTAAAATAAAGTTATATTTTGTTTTTTGGTTTTATTACATTTTAAGTATACATGTAAGTATAATTAATACTTTGAAGTGCAGGTTTTATGTTTTATTCAAAGTTATGTTTAAATTCAATAATTTCAACAGCTATTTTTCTCAACATCAAAATTCAAAAACTTCCGTGTTTATACTTTATAAGTAAATAAAAATTTCTTTTACAAATTGATTTTTAAACATGGGTTAGTAATTGGTACCAGTAGTCCGTGTCCTGTCAGATTTAAGCCAATTATTTTTCAGTCGCCTCCTGAAGTCTTCTATAGGATCTCCGAGTAGTAGACTACGCTCACGTTATAATCACCATACGAAACATCGTCAATAAATTATTATTATACGGTTGCATTTTTATAATACATAGTGATATAGGATTATCAAATGCGATAGTAACTTTATTTACACTCGTCAATACGAGTATGAGGATTGGTACACTATTCACAGCGCGAGCCGCGAGCGCAGTGCAAAACTGCAAAGTGACCTGTTGAATAATCATTGTATTAAATTCATGCACATTTTTACACAGTCCGTGCATTTTTCTTGCACATTTTTGTTGCACTCCTTAATTACTTGCATAGATACCAGTTTTAAAATTGGAGTGTCTTTATTTAATGTTGGAAAAAAAACTACTGTCTGTTTTTTCCGGCTCATCTCTGAACGACTGGACCGATTTTGACAGGAGCCAGAAAAACCCAATCACGCGCGCGGGTGCAGAAACCGCACGGCCGCGGTGCAGCTAGTTAGTAGAATAATATTATTTAGGATCAATATGTGGAATCTCCACCTAACTTATTGAATTGAACGAGCTATAATAACATGATCAAATTTACGTAAGTAATTGACTTGCGGACCACACGTGTGTTAAATGTTTGAATATATTTTAATCATACAACAAAACATTGACTATTTACTTTGTATTGTAAGGTGAATAAAAATAAATGATGATAGATAATAATTTTTTGTTTTTGTTTATTTAATTGTAGGTACAGTAACGCCTTTAGTAGGTACACCTACGCATTCGTATGCGGCAGCGAAACAACGAAAAAACTTTCAGTAGGTAGTGTGGCAGGTTTTCGCATATGATATGTCTCACTCTAGCACATAGATAGATGAAATAGTTGCGTTCTTGTCAGTATTGTTTCGCAAGGACCTGCGAAATGGCCAACACAGACGCATACGTTTCGCTAGTGATGTTTCGCATCGCAAAGCGTCAGATCGCGTTCTGTCGGTGATGACAGATTTTCGCGCCATGGATGCCGAAAATACTGAATTATTTTTGCATTCTATTCGAGATTATCCCGTATTATACGCAATTGGACACGCAGATTATAAAAATACGTACAAAAAAAGGTAGCATTTAGAAAACTTCAAACATGGAGAAAATTACAATGGCATATCATTGCGAAAAAGTTGCGAAAACGTTGCTGTGTAGGTACTAACGTTCCGCAGATATTTCGCTACGCAGTAGTTCCGCAGAGATTCGCTGCCGCATACGAATGCGTAGGTGTACTAAAGGCGTAAGTATAAGTAGTCAAACTCAAAAAAAAAGTTTGCACTTCAAAAAAAAATGACCAAAATTTTATTTTTATCTATGGATTTTTCAAGGGATTTTTGTTAAATTATAGAATGCAGTAGAAACGTTTTTGAGTAGACACGAGTACACGAGTAATTCTGCATTTTTTTCGGTTTCATTAGGTTTCACCGTTTCGATCTAAAGATCGTAAGTACCTACCTTGATCATGAGATCGGAAGCATAATATAATAGGTATCGTCATATCGTTAAAATGCTTGATTATAATATAATATAAGTAGGTATTTATATTAATTACAATAAGTGGAACTGGAAGTGTTTTGTTATTCTAAGATATTATACCTAATTTATAATATCTATTCTACAGCTATAAGAATTTGACATAGGTAGTTTATATACTCAATATTTTAGAACACTGAAAACAACAATAGAAATTGTGTAAATAGGTAGAATGTACACTAAGTAGGCTGATAAGTAGGTAGGTAACCTACATAATATTAAGATGTTACATAATATAACAATACAGCCTGTAAGGATATTTCAGAGCTCATAGATTTTATAGATTTCAATGATAGACGCAAATGTACTTTGTTCGATGCGTAAGCTGACAGTAAAAATATCAGGAGGTCAAGGTTATATTGCATTGTATTCAGTCTTTATCCCAGGTCAAATGTGTTATCACCCAAATATTTTGTGATATTAATTATTCATATATTTTTTCTTTGAAATTCTAAATGTTGAAATATGAATTAATCTAGCTAGCGCCCGCGACTTCGTACGTGATGATTATTGACTTCATGGTAACGACGAAGTATTTTGCATACTAACGGCTAATTACCTACTTAGCTTAATTAGAATGTGCACTATGGTGGAAAAGCCGGTCCGAGCGAGAGCGTGCCCGTTGGGAAATTGTCTCTTTCTAATGAGTTGAACCGGGCCAAACAAATTATGGGTCAAATTGCTTGAAAAACGACCGTGTAAATTTCCTGAAACATATTATCCCAATTGAATTGGTTGAATTGTAAAAACGTTAGACAAGGACAATTTACTGTGGAGACCTCTCTCGGACCGCTTTTGCTTTAGTTTTGATACACTTTGGTAGTTTTGGTTGGTTATCTGTTAAAATTGTACAGATAATGACAGTTGTCAAATGTCAATGTCCGACTTGTCAGTTGTCACAATTCAGAATTCCGAACATAACCTCAAAATCAAAACAAGTTTATAAATTATAAAAGTACGGACAAAATTCAGTTTACAATTTGATTAAAGGGCAAAGAATTGTGGATGGAAATTTTCCACAATGTCTTCTAATTTTCTTAACGCTCTGAAACCCGCATCTCCAATAATAGGTAAGTAACTGCAGTCTTTAATCAATTCTTATTTCGGTAATGTGAGATCCATATTACCTATATAAAGATTCGATTTGCATCATTGTAGTGTAATTAAACTCTAGTTTATTTCTGTCTTTAAATATTTTATTTGTTAATCATTATTGCGTCCGGTCCGTAACACGAAAATTAAATTAATATGTGACTTATAACTTTCAAGAGTTCGTAAGACATGCCAGTAAGAAAACTGGAGGCAGTACAAAGAACGTAAATTGTAAAGTACGACCAAAACACAGAGGTTGGAAGGTGCAAGATGGACATTCAGTTCAGGCTGGTCATATCTTAGCAACCCAAAGATTCGCCAGATTCCATCCAGGGCTCAATGTAAGTAACTGTGATAAACAATTTGCATTTGCATAACATTATTTACTAAAACTCTTCAAAGACAAGACACCAAATAGAAACTCAATGTAACTTAATATTCATAGTAAACTAAAATGGTTATCTTATTTCCAATAGATTTTGCTACTGAAGTTTTGTTCTAATACTCAATGAATTGTATTTCCAATAATAACTAACAATACAAAATAATGTTTACCTCAGACTACTATTTACAAAATAAGAAATAACTTTATATTCATATGTTTCATCCATATACTGATTGAAGTGAATGAAAGGAGATTTGAGGTTACTAAATTGCATTACTAGGTACATAGTATAAAACAAAGTCGCTTTCTCTTTCCCTATGTATGCTTAAGACTTTAAAACTATGCAATGGATTTTGATCCATTTTATATAATATTGACAATCACTAATGAGTTGCCTAATTATAACTTCCCATAACCCATAAGCATTTACAAAGCCTCTTTGTAAGAGAATTTCCATAGTTTTCCAGGTTCAATGCCAGTTTATGTCTGCGCCCAGTAAAAAATAAATAACCACCTGTATTTAATATTGTTACCAGATTTGATGGATGTTCATTTAAATATTCATGATTGTTTTAACATATAATATATGAAAATAATTGTTTGCTTTTAGGTTGGTATGGGACGTAATGGTACCCTTTTTGCAATGGAAGCGGGTAAGGTTGTCGTAACTTGTGAGAAATTTGATCCTAATTGGGACCACACATGGGTACAGAGAATCTATGGAGGACGAACCGATCAGACTATATACAAGAAATATTTTAATATTATACCAAAACCACAGCATAATAGATTCAAGTTGATAGATGAATTATAGATGTGAAATAATTGTTATTGATAGGAAATATAGTATTAGTGAATATAATGATGATTGTTTTATTTTAACATACATCATTGAAAGTCTTATTCCTCTTTGAATTAATAATTCCCTTCATTTCTTATGTTAATTTTTGTTATAATTACGTCTCTTAATTGAATTTTCAATTATTATTTTTTCTACACGAATGCATAAATTATGCCGTATTCCAAGAAATTATTTCACTTCAATAAACAACATTCATGGATGTAGTCTTCTACTAGTGAAAAAAAAAATTAAGTTAATATATATACAGGGGCTGTCCATTAATCACGTGAGGCTCGAAAGGGGGGGAGGGGTCCATCAAAACATCACGAAATATCACATTAGGGGGGGGGGGGGGGCTCAAGTAATATATCACGTGTAGGTATTTATTTTTCGAAAAGCGCGCGATACTAAACCGAAAAGCGGCGTTACATATTGTATTTATTTTTAGTCAAACGCGTATAACTTTTTCGCATATCTGTCATTATTTTTATGTCATTCAAAAACAAACTGCGATCTTTCTGTCTACCTCTGAACGTTTATTAAGTAGTTTTTAATTTACTACATATTATAATAAAATGAGATGATACTTAGATATACCAGTATTTTTTATAAATAAAAAATTGATTCTTTGCAGGTACGAAAAAATACACGTGATATAGGGGGGAGGGGGGAGGGGTAGTCTTAAACCTCACCACGTATCACCAAGGGGGAGGGGGGTCAAAAAATACCAAAAAAAACATCACGTGATTAATGGATGGCCCCAGTCAGGGTGTCCTACTGTTGGAATACTAACTACTAAGCTCAAAGGAGGTTATAGTTTATTATATTTCATAGACAAAATGCTCACATTAGTGAAGCGTTATATGCCGGCTGCGCGAAGCTAGAGAAGAAAACATGGATTTTCAGGAAAATTAAGCAAAAAATTTTTGACGTAATTTTGTTGTTTAAGTATTTTTTACGTGATCAGTGTATGCAAAACTACAAGTAGTTTCGCGCTTAGTATACTAATAGTGGGACACCCTGTATACAAATAAATAATTCTTCTGTTTATTGCTCAGTTTATTGGATGACAATATAATATATGGTGTTGTGCCGTGTGGTGCCGGCCTAGAATAGCACTACCCCATCTCTACCCGTGGGTGTCGTAAAAGGCGACTAAGGGTAAACTACATGCAAACGGGCAGCAGCGTTATGCATGATCTCCCCCACCATCAACTGCGCTCGCCAACCCGCCTGCCAAGCGTGGTGAGTATTGGCATTTTTCCCCCCCAAATAGATAAGACTTGAAATAACATGAACAGTACAACAAAAACCAGGCCCCTAGTACCCGGCAGCTCCGCTATTCCTGGCTACGGTAGCGGCCATGGTAACGGCGGGGCAAGGGGTGCTAAGAATCACCGGAAGCGATCCGGCTACCACTCCCGACGACCCCTGGCCCTGGTAACATACAACGCACGCACGTTGAGGACGGACGAAAAGATTGTTGAGCTGGAAGAAGAATTGAGTAAGTTACGCTGGGATGTCATAGGGTTATCAGAAGTCCGAAGACAGGGGGAGGACACGATAACGTTGACATCCGGTAATTTATTCTTCTACCGGGAGGGTGACCAACAGTCCCAAGGTGGAATAGGGTTTATCGTTCGCAGACCCCTCATTAACAACATCATAGCCATCGAAAGTGTGTCGAGCAGGGTAGCGTACCTGATCCTCAAAATATCTGATAGATATTCTTTGAAGGTCATTCAGGTCTACGCGCCGACCTCGGCACACTCAGATGAAGATGTGGAGGTAATGTATGAGGACATCAGTAGAGCCATACACACCTCGAAAACACATTTCAATGTTGTGATGGGGGATTTCAACGCGAAACTGGGCAAGAGAGGTGATGATGAGTTGAGAGTGGGGCAATTTGGATTTGGGCAGCGCAACCCGAGGGGCCAGAGGCTCGCTGAATTTTTGGAGAAGGAAGGACTCTTCATGATGAATTCCTTCTTCCAGAAATCTCCGCGCAGAAAGTGGACCTGGATAAGCCCTGACGGTAAAACGAGGAATGAGATTGACTTCATCATGACAACAAGGAGACATATATTCAATGATGTTTCTGTGATTAATAGGATAAAAACCGGTAGTGATCACCGAATGGTAAGAGGCACATTGAATATAAACGTGAAACTGGAAAGGTCTCGCTTGATGAGGTCAACTCTTCGACCGTTCCGCACCCAAATCCAGAACCCCGAAAGCTTTCAACTCGAGCTCCAAAATCGCTTTGCTTGCCTAGGCGATGACGTATCTGTGGACGATCTGAACAACAGGCTTATCGAAACGATTCGTACGGTAGGGTTGCATCACTGCAAGACACCCCGTCGAAATCGGTCCCAAAAACTTTCCACCCATACCCTCAAGCTCCTGGAGGAACGACGCTCCTTACTACTGCATACTTCCGATGATGCGAAGTCATATAGGCAGCTCAATAGACGGATTACAAAGTCCTTGCGACACGACATCCGCCTCTTCAATACGAAGAATATTGAAGAGGCGATACAGCGGAATAAAGGCACAAAAGTGTTCGCAAGAGATGAGTCTATTGGGCAAAGCCGGCTGACTAAGCTGAAGACGGATAGTGGTAAAGTGGTGTCGTCTCTACCAGAGCTACTAGGAGAGGTTGAGAAGTTTTATGGACATCTTTACACCTCCGTTGCTAAGCCTGTTGCAAGTCCGGCGAAAGATCCTAGAGCCCGACTAACCCGACATTACACCGAAGATATCCCGGACATCAGCCTGTACGAGATTAGGATGGCTCTCAAACAGCTTAAGAACAACAAGGCGCCGGGTGAGGATGGAATCACCTCTGAGCTACTGAGAGCGGGTGGCAAACCAATCCTCAGAATGCTACAGAGGTTATTCACTTCCACCTTACTCGAGGGCACTGCGCCAAAAGCGTGGAGCAGCAGTATGGTTGTCCTCTTCTTCAAAAAGGGAGACAAAACCCTGTTGAAGAACTACAGGCCAATATCACTGCTGAGCCATGTTTATAAGCTGTTCTCGAGAGTCATTACGAATCGTCTCGAACGCAGGCTTGATGACTTCCAGCCTCCCGAACAAGCCGGTTTCCGAAGAGGCTTTAGCACCATGGACCACATTCATACGCTGCGGCAGATTATACAGAAGACGGAGGAGTATAATCTGCCATTATGCTTGGCGTTTGTGGACTATGAAAAAGCCTTTGATTCGATCGAGACTTGGGCCGTATTGAGGTCTCTTCAGCGTTGCCGCATCGACTATCGGTATATCGAAGTGTTGAGAAGTTTGTATGAAAACGCCACTATGTCAGTCCGGGTTCAGGAGCATTGCACAAAGGCAATTCCTCTGCAGCGCGGGGTCAGACAGGGAGATGTAATTTCTCCGAAACTGTTTACCGCTGCTTTGGAAGACGTCTTCAAGCTCCTGGACTGGCAAGGATTTGGCATCAACGTTAATGGCGAGTACATCACTCACCTTCGATTTGCGGACGATATCGTAGTCATGGCAGAATCCCTGGAAGACCTCAATACAATGCTCGGTGACCTCTACAGAGTTTCACAACAAGTGGGCCTTAGCATGAACATGGACAAGACGAAAATAATGTCAAATGTCCATGTTGTGCCCACTCCGGTATCAGTTGGAAACTCTATTCTCGAAATTGTTGACGAATACGTTTACCTGGGACAAACAGTCCAATTAGGTAAGTCCAATTTCGGGAAAGAGGTCAATCGTCGAATCCGACTCGGCTGGGCAGCGTTCGGGAAACTACGCAACATCTTTTCGTCCAAAATCCCTCAGTGCCTGAAGACGAAAGTCTTCGAGCAGTGTGTGTTACCGGTGTTGACTTACGGATCTGAGACGTGGTCCCTAACCGCGGGCATGATGCACAAGCTTCGCGTCGCTCAACGAGCTATGGAACGGGCTATGCTTGGGGTTTCTTTGCGTGATCGAATCAGAAATGAGGAGATCCGCAAAAGAACTAAAGTCACCGACATAGCCCACCGTATTAGTAAGTTGAAGTGGCGTTGGGCTGGGCATATAGCCCGCAGAACCGATGGCCGTTGGGGCAAAAAGGTTCTCGAATGGCGACCACGTACAGGACGTCGCAGTGTGGGACGGCCCTCAACGAGGTGGACAGACGACCTGATCAAAGTGGCGGGGAGCCGCTGGAGTCAGGCCGCTGGTGATCGGTCATTATGGAAATCTTTGGGGGAGGCCTATGTCCTGCAGTGGACGTCCTAAAAGGCTGGAACGGATAATATATGGACGTAGATAATAAATACGACGAATTTGATATAAGCGCCATCTTGGAAAATAAAGCAAAGGTAATTTCCCTTGCATAGAGTTTGCAAAACTGTTTAATGTTGGGAAGATCACAGAGAGGGTATGTTATTCAAGAAGCTTGAATACTTAATACTCTTACACAGAATACATAATAGTAGCTAAACGCTACAGAACGGACACTCTCCGCCTCCCGCCAAAATTAAACACTTACCTCACCCCGCACGATCAGACATGTTATGGTACCCATTTCCCCGCAAGGACGATACCAACGACGTCTTTAGACGAAACGCAACGAAGATTGACAACATTAATCAAATTGACTTAAAGCAATTTTATTATTTTGGATTTGTGATTATCGTTTTTCGTAGAAAATGGTTAGATATTGTGCTGTTTACGGATGTATTTCATCAGAAAAACGCGAATTTTTTTTACGCTAGTCACAAATGTGCCAACCATAAAGAGTTTACACACACATTTGCAGTCTCTACAGTGTGACTGTCAAAACTATAATTTTGTATGGAGTGTCCGGGGTGTGACTCTTATTATACGTTATACAGGGTTACAGGAAAAGTCGATGTAGATCCGTTAAGGGCATGTAGTACACATCATTTCTGAATGATTTCACTATGTAACCCCCCATCCTAAACTTAACCGTTTTCGAGATATTCGAGTTTTAATTTTTTTTATGAAAATGCCCAATTTTTCGGCTATACAATTGAATATTTTGAATATTTTTGACTCTTATGATTATTTTTTTTGTTTTTTACATGAAGATTGAGATGCTTAATTACCTCAATGACTAAAATAGCACGTAAGTTAACTAAATAGGTCATTGTAGACGATCGAAACTTAAGAAAATAAGTACAAATTATAAAAAAATATTTTTCTTTTCTGGATATCTCAAAAAATTATTATGGCACTTGCTCTGCAGATGTGCTTAAAAACATCTACATTTTATCAGCTATCCAACGAGGTATAACAACCTAGGGTTGTATTTAAACTCATAGAAAAAAACATAGTTGAAAAGGTTCAGGTAGTAGGTCTAACGGGTCCCTCGGCTATTGTCCTTCAATCCGGTGCATGTGAGCGAGACAACTTTCGATTTATGCAGATGAGAGTGAGAAAAATAATGTGCAAAAACAAGTTTGGGGATACAACATACCCATTGTTTTGTATTTGGTCGTTTGTTTGCTTGCCATCCATTTTAGTCTACTCATGCGATTCGTCCATGGTAGATGCGAATTATTGTGCTTTCGGATTCCCACAGGACTTATGTGTGTGACTTAGGTGACCTACTAATGATCTCCCATTACAATTACTGCGGGACATGTGGTTTCAACATGATGGCTGCCCTGCTCATTTCAGAAGAAGCGTTAGGGAATGGTTGGACACTAACTATCCTAACAAATGGATTGGACGAGGTGGGCCTTTACCCTGGCCACCCAGATGTCCTGACCTGACCCCCATTGATTTTTATGTATGGGGGCACATGAAGAGCCTCGTTTACAGTGAGCCCAACCCCATATCGTCAGTGGAAGTTCTCAAAGAAAGGATAATTAATGCTGCTAACGACATAAGAAGAACATTAACCACATGGTGTAGTGAATAGTGGACTACGTGAAAGAATGAGAAAATGTGTGCGAAATAGAGGTGGACACGTAGAACATGAACTATAAAATTTTATTCAAAAACATTAGGCGATTAAATGTCATTTTGAACTGATTTATTGTTTCATTTAGCTTACTACAATCACCGACGATCTGTATGCCAACTATGAGTTGAGCGTGAGTGACTTTGTATGCCAACTAGCGTTAACAACGCACCGATTACGTTATTTTCCAAACAAAAGCCAGTAACTAGTCACTTACACTCAAGTAATAGTTGGCGTACGGTCATTATTTGTACGATCGACAATGTGAACAAAAAAAATGCTATAAAACTGAATGATCTCCTAGGTCAGGATAGCGGGATATCGATGGATGCATGAAGGTTGTACCTAGCCGAGGGAGGCCTATGTTCAATAGTGGAAGCCAGAGTAGGCTGAAATGATGATGCTGAACTTAAGTCAAATTAATTAGATTAAATAAGGACTATTTATTCTGACTGCCATGTAGCCTTAGAAACTAAGTTTCACCTTTGAGGTTAATAAATACCCTAAAGTGTTATACCTCGTTGGATAGCTGATAAAATGTAGATGTTTTTAAGCACATCTGCAGAGCAAGTGCCATAATAATTTTTTGAGATATCCAGAAAAGAAAAATATTTTTTTTATAATTTGTACTTATTTTCTTAAGTTTCGATCGTCTACAATGACCTATTTAGTTAATTTACGTGCAATTTTAGTCATTGAGGTAATTAAGCATCTCAATCTTCATGTAAAAAACAAAAAAAATAATCATAAGAGTCAAAAATATTCAAAATATTCAATTGAATAGCCGAAAAATTGGGCATTTTCATAAAAAAAATTAAAACTCGAATATCTTGAAAACGGTTAAGTTTAGGATGGGGGGTTACATAGTGAAATCATTCAGAAATGATGTGTACTACGTGCCCTTAACGGATCTACATCGACTTTTCCTGTAACCCTGTATATACGTAATTTTACCATTATTTCTATAGAAATAAATTCGAAGTGTAGAAGTTTTAGTATTGCAAGGTTATGTTATGTACATACTTTAATTATTCATGTTTCGTTCCTATGGTATTTCAGTATTTTGTTGGATATCAATGAATAATGTTGTTATGATGGAGGTGATTATTGTGTTAACATTTTACTACGCATATGTATTATGTATAGATAGATATATTAAAAACTAGCTGTTGCCCGCGACTTCGTCCGCGATTAGGTCGTTTTTCGTCATTCGTTGTTTAAAAAAAATACGTGACACTTTATTTTAAAATTTTCTTAATTATTGTCTCTTATAAAATTTAACTACATTAAAATTGAACACTCTGATAAGAAAATCTTAAAATCTGAAGAAAACATGAATGTGGTTTAAATTCTACATTACTTAGTATCAAATAATAATCTAAATTAAATGTAGATTAACAGTTTGAGCACACCATTATAGAATATGTACCTAAGTATTAAATTACGTTAGTTTACATAGTAACTTTACTAAAAACACGATGACTATCTTTCGCACTCGATACCACAAACTAAGCATGTTTGTGGTACGTGGCCCGCGTCACTTGACCCCCATCTGGATCCATGATGATGATTCCATCCTGAAGATGATTCTGAAGATGATTCTGAAGATGATTCAGAAGATGATTCTGAAGATGATCCAGGATGATTCCATCCTGAAGATGATTTCTTTTGCCTGGAAGAAATCACCGTCGCCTAACAAATATAATGTGTTTTCTTATAAAACCGTTACATAATTTATTTTATCTACTTAAATAATGAAAATGATATATTTATAAAATATAAAACATATTATTTAAAATGATTAAAAATAAATAAATGAAGCAACTACGATTCAAAGAAAACATCTTTTTCAGTGTGAAAATGCTCTAAGCAATCCTGGATGATGAACTGTATATCATGTACCTACTCTGATCCCAGTACGGTCGGTACGTCGATAGCCATAACGATAAATATTATAATCAGATAACCGCAAAGTCAAAATAAAAACATTACTTGTAAAGTTGTGAGTGCAAAATTTACGTTTCATTTGGCAATAACATTTTTTTCGGTACTAAAACGTAGTAGTTTGATATGTGGTTGGCTGCCCCTCCTCTCCATCCTGAAAAATATCCTCCAAAATTTCCCGAGATACTTCCAATGATTGAACCATTGGACGTTGGACATTAACTTCAGTCAAAAATTGACGAAGCGGATGATTACTAATTTCCACTTAATCCTCGCTGCTACTGTCTTTATCATCAAATCATCAATTTTCAAGTGGTGTAGTAAAAATATCAGCAGAAATCGTCTTCCAAAGGCGATATAATTTTATTAGCATTGAATAAAAAAATCAAAAGTTAACTGTAAATCTATAAAAAAAAGCTACTTACAAATAAAATTTTATCAAAAACTTCTGTTCCCAATGCACCTCAAAATAATAAAAGAATCATTCATTTCATTTCATTTCATTTCAATAAATACCTGTAAGTAACAACTTACCTTTTGTGGGAACGCATGATGGTGAAAATTCACAAAACACGAAGAATAAATATCACTACATAGTATAAAAAAAGTCGCTTTCTGTGTCCCTATGTCCCTATGTCCCTTTATATGCTTAAATCTTTAAAACTTCGCAACAGATTTTGATGCGGTTTTTTTAATAGATAGACTGATTCAAGAGGAAAGTTTTAGTACATAATTTATTAGGTTTTAGACAAAGCGGACGAAGCCGCGGGCGGTAAGCTAGTAAATTTATAAAACACGAAGATTTTAAAAATTGTAACTAATGAACACAACAAAATATTATTATACTCTTTGGAACACAATCATTAGATTAACTATAGATAATGGTGTCTATTTTTACTTAAAATAATAAACATCTAAGTAGGTAGTAGGTACCCTCACTTTAAAAAAAATGTAGTTTATTATTTACACGAAATATATCTTATAGGGAACGGAAGATATGGGTTAAAGAGTTAAATAAATAAATAACATAATTATATTTAAATTATTAATTTTTAACATTGTGTTCAGTAGTGTTAACATGTAAATTGATTTGATTTTTACGAAATCTCATAGATGGCGCTGTTACAAAATTAACATTATACAACTTACATTCTTTAAGCTATGTTTCTCTTCCCAAGTTACTTAAATGGCATAATTTTTATAGTGTCAATCTAGATATTGTCAAACAACATTTATATTATATGCGTCATTTGATTATTAATTTCCAATAGTTAACGTGTAAATTGATTTGATTTTTATAACATTTAATAGATGGCGCTGTTTCTAATTTGTCTTTATACTACTAAATTCATTAAACTGTTTCTCTGCCCAAATTACGTAAATGACATAGTTTTTATTTTGTAAAGCTAGATAATAGCATGGCTTACTCGAAACCAACATTTAAACATGAGTCTTTAGATTGTACGCTGTCGTAATACACGGAATACGTAAGAAAAATAAAGGTTCACAGCTCCTCCCCCGTAGATGATAGCTTGATAATATGTAGCCTATAGCCTCACCCGACCTGTTAGTAATATTCATGCAAAATTTGAAGTCAATCTATGCAGTACTTTTCGAGATTAGCTCGGACAAACATACAGACAAACAGACAAACAGACAAACAGACAAACAGACAAACAGACAAAAATTCTAAAAACTATGTTTTTGGCTTCTATATCGATTATAGATCACGGCCCAGGTATTCTTTTAAAAAAATATTCAATGTACAGTTTTGACTTTCCTACGATTTTATTATATGTATAGATTAGTTTATATTTGGGTATGACGCTAGTTCAGCTAGTTTGAAAAGCCTACGACTATGAATATCTTTAATAGATTCTGAATCTTAATATTATCGAGAAAACATTTAACAAACTCGGAAATTACCGCATGCTTTATGCAACTGCAATTAGCAACAGATGTCAGGTGCACATGTCACAGATAACTAAGCATATGTAATAAAAAATATGGAGGCCGAGGAGATTGGCGATTTTCCGGTTTTGAAATAACGTCCGGTGACTGCACTGCTGTGTTGTAAAACATGATTTCTGTACTGGTTACATAGAAATCATGTTTTACTATTTACCTATCTTGTGTTGTATTAGGTATAGTACCTACTATAATGTCTACGTGTAGGTAATATTATATTGTATTGCGTCACAGAACTCTAGGGTATTTTTTAAAGTCTATTAAGGCCTTCAATCAATATCATCATCATCAGCCTATATACGTTCCCACTGCTGGGACAAGAGCCCTTTATGAGGGTAAATGCCATAATCCATCACGCTGGCCAAGTGCGGGTTATCGGATGTCATGTCATGTCGTCGAACTTTTGATTCTTCGACATATCGGTGTCCGTCGGAAGCTAGTAGGTAGGTAGTACCTATTATAATAAATCTGTAGAAGGGTCAATTCTGTACATTGAAAATATTGAAAAAATAAATAGCAGGGGGTGTTACTGGATCGATACCAAACCCAAATATGTGATAAAAAAAATTTTGTCTGTCTGTCTGTATGTGAATGCATCACGTAAAAACTAACGGTTCGATTTCGATGAAACTTGGTATAATTATTATACCTTATTATCCTGGGCATAAAATAGAAAAATAAGTAGAAAAAAAACTACGTGTGGTAGGTACTCGGGGACTGCCGCGGTAAAGCTATTGCATGCTATGCCTTCAAGCCACACCTCCGTGCCTGTCGGAGTGGGGAGCGTGAGGTTTTTTCTTTACGCAATTTCTGTATTCTATCCCCGCGCTCAAGGCCCGCGATAGAAGCTATGCAATAGCTTAAAATATAACTATTACCTTGTTATTGAGTACAATATTTTTTGTCTTAAATGTTAAGAATTCCCCTTAAAAATGCGGGTATAACATCTTCTATTATATTATACAAAATACAAAATCTGATAAGAAAACCCGTTTCTTAAGCGTTGGACGGCTTTTCCCTAAGGGTGAAGAGAAAATAAGAGGGACCACATATTTACCGCATGTAATTTCTCTTCTGTCATAATATTGTATCTGTGGTGATGCCCTTTGGTCTCGCATTCAAACTTTGTTTACTTTGAGAAGGAATTTAATTGTATAAAATCTTACCATTATTTTTATTCCTCATTTTTACTGCTGTTGGATATTAGTGTATTTAGTTCTCGAAAAACCCGCTGTATTTTATGCTAACGATCGTGCCATAGTAGGTACTTAAATAGTTCCTTTTTTTTAAATGTGTTATTCCTTATGAATTCATTTTATGCTACGATATATTATAAGTTCTGTATAATTATTCATCCACCGTTAAGAATTAAACATAATCGAAATAGAAGCATGTTAAGTGTAAAATAAAGTTGGTTTTATCTTGTACGTAGAGTATGTAGAGTACCCAAAATAAAAACGGAAATCTTCAGCGAAAGATCCATAAAACCGTAATAATCATTATTCCAACTATAAGATAAACATACATACAGCGTTTCCTTTTACAGTCATTGCTGAGTACTTTCCCTCCCTACTATTTCAGTGCTAGATGAAAATCAACATACTTAGTACTCAGTGTGTTTTGCGGAAATGACTCTTACACGGCGTTGTTTGAGTGCAATATCGTTTGATATTAATCCGGGATGTTTTAAGTAACATTTTGTCCCCGTAATGAATGTCTCAGCCGTCATTGTTATGTCTGGAGTGACGTTACATTGCTGTGTCGGTCTTTTGTCTTGCACGACCTATAAATCCGGCAAACTGGAAACTGCACAGACCCAGTTATTCATTGCGATTTATATTATGGTAAAATCGCGCATGTCTGTTGATTCTGTACCAACCTATTGCTACGATTTATTGGTATTTTTTTTAAATATTTATGTCGACACTTGGCACGATTTAAAATACCTTACGCACAAAACAATTATTAAAAGAAAAGAAAACCTCATGTAAAATCTTGAAACATCAATATTATGTAGATTGTAGACGTATAGGACGTGGAAACATTCGCTTTTGGTAATTATTAGATAATATCTGTAATCCAGTGCTTCGTGTCTTAAATATAAAAAAAAATTCCTCTTCACATCGTAAAGTTTCAAGGGGCAAGTTTCTCGAGCCTAGTAATGTTATTCCGAGTTATTTTTCGCTCTTTATAACACATAACAAAAACTTTAATAATAAAGAATTTATATAAAATATTCTAGTTTTTACTGATATATGTACAAGCTTTCCGTCCGCGGCTTCACACGCGTTTTTAAAGGAAACCCGTATAGTTCCCGTTTCCGTGGGATTTCCGGGATAAAACCTATCCTATGTGTTAATCCAAGTTATCCTCTATATGTGTGCTAAATTTCATTGTAATCGGTTCAGTAGTTTATGCGTGAAAACCATACATACATACAAACCTTTCCTCTTTATAATATTAGTATAGACAAAGATGATAAACTTTTTGACAATTTAATTTAAAGTACCGTAATAAACAACACGTAAACGTGTAGGTACAGGCACAAATAATGCGTCTCGCTTAGCTTTACCCCGCTCGTAAGCTTGAAATGTCGGCCCTTTTTAATCCACCCGAACGTGTTTTACGATCAACTTTACCTATAAAAAGTTTTGACACTCAAACTGCGACGTAATAAACATCATCCCTGTAACGATAGGCTTGTTTCTTTTTGTTTTTATTGCAGCGCTTATTGTTTTAATCTCGATGCTTCTAAATTCTATGGATATGGTAATCCTTACAAATTCCTAAAAAAACTGCGACTTTCATGTTAATTACAACGCTCTGTATTTTATCGAAACTTGTTTATTATTTTTAAATAAAAAATATATAATATTTTTTTTATATGCATCATGCATGTATTCTTATTTTACTATACTGCTATAATTATTGCATTTAGGGTTTTTTTAATGTATGCTTTGTTCGTATACAAAAACGTTTTATTAGAATTTTGACTAGACATAGAAATATATCAAATCTTGAAAACCCTAAAAGGCTAGTTTTGAAGTCCAAAATTTAACTCGACTGTATGAAATTAGGGGGAGAAAATTTAGGGGATCGACTGTCGCGTGATAATGTTCACATTCTTCACTTCAGTGCAGACGAAGGCAGTTTTAGAAATATATAGATACTTAGATTCTACTACTTTTTAAGCTATATTTACTAACTTCGTTGATGCATTATGTCAATACAAAAAGGGGTTTACTGAAGCGATATTCAGTCAAAGACGTTGTAATTTGCATGGCACCTAGAAGCATTTGCAAATAAGTACTCAAATATAATAATAGAAAAAAAAGGTACTACTATAACTTATAAGACTTTGAAGTGGTGCACATCCTACGAACAATTTTGTATTCATTAGCTTATAAGCAAAGGCTTTATTACCGAGTCTTCGGTAGGTATCTAATTTGTTTACGTTTTAAGTAAATTTAAATACGACTAAATCCTTCTCTCTATTATTTAACATACACATCATTAGGACAAAAAAACCGAGCATCATTTATATACTTAATCTTAAAATACCTCGTCGAGAAAGTAATTTTTATTGAAAAGCTATTAGGGCGGTATTGATTCAGCACCGACGGCAGGTGATTTACATGGCTGCCTTCGTAATTCGTTGCCTGACGGACATCCAGTATAAATCAATGTTGGACCCCCGCTAACCGGACATTTATCTCGGCTCTGCGATAAAAAACCTCGCCATCAAAGGGGTTGAAATGTTGCAACTCAGTCCGAATGCGTCACCGATTTCAGTGTTTTGTTTTTTAACACCTGAAATGTGATGTAATGCTTCAAGGACGAAGATTTGTATCTTATTTTGTACTTAGAGCATTAAACCATTAATGCTCTAAGTATTTATGTATAGCGTAAAATATGATTAATAATTAATACATGTTCTATTTTCTGTGCCTTACCACAGATCATATAATGTGCAGTACTATACTATAGTCCTCATACCTGTTTTCCTGACAAAGAGAGCCTTTTTCTCCTCACAATAACTGTATAGGTATTTTTTTAATAAAATTCTACTCTTTAGCTTTATAAACTTGACAATGCCATGAACATGAGTAAAGTCATATATGATAAATACAATACAGTATTAAAGGCAATGCATGGAAGAGCAGCTATAACAAAATTATATAAGTGCCTACTCTACCTAACCGTATAAATCAAACTGTTGATGTATTAAAGCATTCTCAAAGGAAAGGTTGAGTAACACAAAAAGATTGCTATCTCTAATATAATATTCATAGAAACTCATAATTTAATTCCAAAAGAAGCCTGGGCGGACCGAGCGCGGAAGAGATTAGGCTCTTGTCTCGAAAAATGTGTAATGAAGGAAAACGCGCTCAAAATGTGAAATTATGGACTTTACATGAGATATTCCTCCGTTTATTACGGCAAGATTAAAATAATGTTTTATTTTTATGTTGCTTGCGGAACATTATGATGTTTTCTTTATTACAAACGTTCATTCGTTTGAGTTGGTTCAGCTTGCAGAGGTTTTCGTTTATTTTTATCAGATGAGCAGATAATTATTTTCAAGCTGATTTCGTATAAAAGATTTTGTGAATTTGAATACAGTGTACTTTGTGTATATTAAGCTATTTAAAATATATCTACGTATAAATCTACAGCCGAATTAGGCAATATTATGTTTCGATTTACCTATGCTCTTGTTCAATGCTACTTTATGCTTCTGTGGTACTCTCAATATTACATAGAATACCACTTACCAACCGTGCGTAAGACGTCATTCATTACACCTAAATAATGCTCAGTATTGTGAACATACCAAATGTTGATATTTGGGAGGTTCTGAGGCGAAATGCGAGGAACAAACGTACAATTGTTGCGTCAAAGGGTTGACGTGACGTGACGTTAACTGGCTAACTCAATTAACTTGTTTGTCGGACTTGCCCGGTTAATTTCTTTACCCATTGTTTTATTGACTTGTCAAATTGCCCTGACATTCGTTAACCGCCTGGCTCAAGTTCAGCAACAAAATAACAAAATGTTAATCGCTTTCATGAGAATTTTATATTTTAATTGATTAAATTTAGTGTAATTATATTTGGTTACAAAGGTTTAATTAGTTTAAAAGTAATAAAAATGAAACGATAATATAAAACCCATCGTGCGCAAAATTGCCGAGTGTAAGTTGAATATTCTTAGCACGTTAAAATTAATTATCTCCAACCAAGCCAAATGTTCTGAATAGTAGCCATTTAGTTTTTATGCAAGTATCATATCGTTATCTATTATTATGTTAATAAGTGAAACCTTTAGGTGGGTGGAGAGTAAAGTCAAAGAAGTTTCATTTCTGCCACGCGTGCTCGGCACACACGCTTTCTTTTAGGATACTTTTGTAACAAATAAAATTATGCTTGATTATTTTGCGAGTCACATTCACGGCATATTAGCAATACGCTTTTCGATGTAAGGTAAGAAGGAAGATTTATTACACATAATGTGTCATATTATCTTAAATGAAAATCGACGCTACATTTTGAGAGATGGTCTATGTGTAGACTTAGATACTTATATCTACTTATATGTACTATAACTATGTGTCTAGGAAGGCATGCCTAGAGGTAGTGGATGTCAAAAATAAATATTATAATAAGCCTATTTAAGGTTGGTAGTTCTAAAACGTTACGTTTAGGTCCCACGAGGAGCCATTTTTTCTTCTACAATTCCATATCCAGACTTCTTGACTAGCACTCATCTAAATATTATGTACTTTTGCATACCATAAAAAATATTCATCAATAAAATGATCCTCCACGAATGAATATTATTATTACCCTCATACAGCAGCAAATATGTATATAATTCAATAGGTGTCAGAGATCCTTTTATTGGCTAATGTCAGTCACTATTAACAAGTAGATGGTTTTATTAAATTTGTAGTCTTGGAAATTCCCTTTCTGTCTAACATTGACTTTATTAGATCCGGACCTGTCTGTTATGCAACAATTTGGTTGAATATTATATGAATGTAATAAAAAAGTAAATGCGTGGTATTGCGTTACTGCAGCAACAGATAATATAAAATCGACTGAATCTAATTTAACTTACAAGAATGCGTGTGGGCTATTAAATATACCAATAATTTAAATTTTCTTAGATTTTCTTGTGGTGAAGGTATTAGGTTAAACTTATACTTTATTTTCAGCGGTATTCAAATCAAGAGCCATATTTTAATACTTTTATAGGCATTTTTAACATGTGAATCGGATATAAATAACGAGCTTTATCTTACATACTGGGTTAGCTAACTGGAATTGTTATTTTAAACAAGGTAGAGACCTTGTTTAAAATAACAATTCCAGTTAGGGAAAACTTCGAGCTTTATATCTCTGAACATAAGTGGTCATGTTCTCCGCATTACGTAGAAAGGGACCCAATGAAAATGAATATATTTTAAAAATCACATATTCGAGCTGTAACAGAAACCGCATATAAATTGACATGGAAAAACAGCTGTACCTTTAGCGTACGTGATAGCGATAAACTGTCCAATATTCATCCCAAACACATAAAATCTGTAACCGAAAGTCTCTAAAGTCCACTCAATGTTATCCGGATGTTTCCACAGATAACGTACACCGTATATTCATATGATTGCGCGGGAGAATAAATATTTTTAAATTTGGAACAATATGGCGGACAGCGGGTTACCATAAATCTAAAGATGCTCGTAATGCGTGAATACACGGGAGGAATTTTTTATGAAGGAGCCAATGTTTATGGGACATAGCAATATTTTTATTCAAAGATGGTGCGGTGCTTGGAATAACTTAAGACCTATTATTTATACTGGTACATAAAAGTTCGTATTTTTTATGATTTTATTGTATTTTCTTATGGTATTACTATTTATAACAAATATAATCGTTTAGCAATGGGCTATTTGAAAGGACTCCTAGCGGATAACAGTGCAAACGCATTACTGCATCATTAACCCAAACGACGGCTTATAATGAAGCAATGAAAAGAAATTACCCATTAGGTGTATTAAAACCTCATTACTAAAATCTAGTATTGTTTCATGTCCCTGCACAAATAGTGACTTATTTTATACAATAATTAATAATTAATTTGATATGCATAAATAAAGCATATTAAGATAATATTTTTGATTTTTTTTCCCAGAGGATGTCATTAGGTACCCACAGAAATAGGAAATAGTACACACTTAGGTGCCTACAGCTTACTATCTTACTGTTCTATAAATCTCAGAACCTATACTCAGAACTTATACTTTTACCTACATATTCCAGTAAATTTACCTTGATTAATAAAAACGTAAAAGCATGAAAATCCATTCATCTGATAGGTAGACAATATCGTGTCTCGGCCCATAAAAGCCCAATCATTTTTCCCTCGATAAGCGGAAAAATAATTACGTAAGTGACAAGAATTAAAGGTAACAATAATTTAAGTGGTGTATTGACCCGGGCAGCAGCATTGTCGCAAATCGGAGCCCCGCCCGCGCCGCCTCGGGACGCTTTTTAATTTTCCGCTAGCCTTCAGATTTATATGTTTTCACTGCGCCCGTCAATTTTCACGATTTTTAATTTGAACGCTACGTTGATCCTGAAAAGGCAGTTTCAATTTTCATTTGACCTTTTTGTGACGTTTAAGCGCGGTTAAAATTATCATGATGGGCAATAAATATAACGTAGCAACTATAGTACCTACAATATCGATTGAAATTTAAATTAAAATTTTGCAGTCATGAACTTAATGTTAATATTATGTATTTAATAGCTAAAATGTTTACGTTACTTCTTACACATCATTGTTTACTTACGGGACTATCACAATGCCTTGTAGTTTAAGTACCTAGTCGAATAAAGTAGTTTTTGATTGTCTTGTTGTAACATAGTGCAATTTTTAAATTTAAATTCCGATTAACTACGTAATAATACAATGTAGAACTTTAAACAGCCGTTACAAAACAGAGTTGACACAGTACAAAGCGCTTTCAAGCAAAGCACACCAGTGTACACAGTAGGTAAATAGTTACACTATTATATAAGAGTTGAACAATTCTGCCCCGATTTCAGAGCGAGGTTGAGCGGGATTAAACAGTTAATAGTCTTTTCGATCCAGTCGAGATTAACCTACACTAGATAGGTGGGTAATTGAGTCTATTTCCTTTCTACCCGACCTCTAAATTGTAGAGGTTCGATTCGCTTGTCTACCCTTTTACCCTCCGTATTTATGTTCGTTACGTTATTCTTGTGATAAACCTTCAGAGACTGGATTTGTTACTACTAGAAACTTTTTACGTTTATAGGCTTTTTGCTTGTAGTTTTAGTGTTTGGAATTTAAATTTAAATAGGATTATGAGGAATTTAAGGAAAAACATTTGATTTTATTAAATGTTGGTTATTTCAGAAAATTACATAATTCAATTTAAAACATTAACTGGAAAAATTCATAAACTCCTTGATACAATAACAATTACAAACTAGCATTAAAACCTTCGAAAAATGTATCATAGGTTTATTTAACATCATTAACGAACAATAAAGAAAATAGGTTCTGAAATGAAATAAACATAATATATCTGCGTTTTACCATATTTTTCGTGAAGCTAGAAGAAAATTCACTGTCATTCCATTCGGATGGTGCACATGTGAAAATTAAACTAGACAAGAGTGCAATAGTATAGAGAATCGGGCACAATACCGTTGTATGTGCGAGTTTCTTGAGTTCACAAGGCTCTAGGGGAGATTCCGGAAAATTGCAAACATAAAGTTTCTAATCGACGGATCTTTTATTCCCTAGCTTTGGAGATACAGCCCATTAGCTTTGTAATGGGGGGGATGTTCAAAATTTATTTTATCATCTCTTGGCACGTGACGTTCCAGTTTAAGTAGTTTTAAAACAAAACAGACGTTACAGGCAGCCGTAAATTATCAGAATTTTATCGGATTTTCTTTCGGCTCAGTCAGGTGTACATGATTGTCGGTGTTGAATCGAGTTATTAAAAATTTGTATCTTTTAATAGACTTTATATTTTTTTAATTGTGTATAGAATTTAAATTTAAAAATATTCCAACATTTATCAAACAACTCCTTTCGATCTCGAGATAAAAAAAGTTTGTGTTATGAACTGAAACAGAATAGCGTACGAAAAGCTAGGCCAACCTTTCATGGACAATAATGGTCGTTACTGAGGTCATTATTACATCTGTACTTTGATCTACCAA
This sequence comes from Colias croceus, assembly GCF_905220415.1. Taxonomy (NCBI): domain Eukaryota; kingdom Metazoa; phylum Arthropoda; class Insecta; order Lepidoptera; family Pieridae; genus Colias; species Colias croceus. The sequence goes on along the minus strand of NC_059541.1, from coordinate 8,644,692 downwards.
CATTACAATCGAATATGAAAAAATATACTAGAAATAGCTATATTAATCCAAAATTGAGGTTCTTGTAAAATTGCTTTATATAGGCACTAGGTAGAGAAAAGAAAAGAGTAAATATTGATAAAAGCAACCTTATTTATATAATATAATTATGTAGAAAGATTTCGGCATCAGTGCAAACATTTGCTTAAATTTATATGTCTCTCTCGGCGGGGGCTAGACTGCCATTTATAAAAGGCATTAGAACCACATGTCCAGCAAGAATTAACGTTAGTCTCATTAAAACCAGGCTATTTAGATTGCTCATTGTTGCTTTAGTAATATTCATTTTTTATTTCCTTTCGCACTTTGCACTTTATGGTCTTAATTATGCAGGAATTATGTTAATGTAGACCATTTGTATGTTATTTTTTTGTTTTAAGCCTACTACATAGTTACTATGCCTTATCTTTAGATACTGATTTGCTATTTCTGGTTAAGTGAATATTATGCTAAAGGCTTTCCATATAAAATTTTATTAGATCACACTTTACAATAATATTCAAAGTTTACGACGAGTTTAATTTGTCAACTTATAAATTCAACTGTACAATGAAATAAAACAAATAAACCAGCCTTGTCCGTAGTGTTGTGTGAAATGAAAGCGACTACAGAAGTTGCGAAGTTGCGCCATAAATCAACCTATGTCCTAACAAAAGAATGAATGGTCCCAACGTCGCAAAAAGAGCCTTATGCACAATGCAAAAGGGCTACACAGTTGAAGACACAAGTTTGTAATAAAGCAGCCCAGGGGAAAGTGTAGTCAAGGAACAAAGATAAGTCGGGATTGTCGTCAAGCTCGTCTGCGAGGAAATTACAACTAGCACAATACAAAGAGGCTTCAACCTCTCCTGCTTTTCTGTTAAAAAGTTGCAATTGTCTATGATGCGGAATGGAGGAGGTTCATTCAGAAAATTAAAAAATAAAAAGCATCTTATTGTGATCTCGAAAGTCTCGATTTCCGACATGTCCATTCATTCTATTTTCAAAAGCGGTAGTTTCAAATGCGAAAATTTTCGCGGGCTAAACTTTTTCTTTTTGAAGCAATTACTCAACCACTATCAAATTGTTTCCTTCAGAGAAAAATGTTGCCACTTTTATGCCTTCTCCATATTGGACAAAGTCTATGTTTGAAGTTAATTTTCTTCCTTTAAATACAGGTCTTGCTATGTCTTTTGAATTATGGTTCGCGAAACTTATAATAGCATAGTTAATAGAGAGAATGATGATAGAGTGAGACATAACTTTGTTATATTTATTGATACCATAGAATTGATTTCTTTTTATTCATTCAGACGAAACAAAGTAAATACATTAAAATATACGATTACTCTATACTGAGAGCTATATTGTAAAAAAATCCTTAGTTAAGGTAATATTATGAACACAATTATTATTGATACATGACCTTTCACTCTATACCTACCTGATGCTACGTAAAATTGCAAAGACATAATTGTACTATCCACGCGATAATAAATTTTAGCTCCTACGCTATTAAGGGTAAATTGCTTTGTTTAATGCTTATTGCATTTTAGAAAGACCGAACCCCAGGGCAGACGAAATATGAGGATTAAATTCCTGTACTGCACTTAACAAGACTAATTTATGCACGGTGCCTCCGACGGAGTATACTCCACTTAACTAAACTAATTGAGAGGTAATGGTTGAAATTTCACAGCAATATGTTTTGTTTGTCTGATGGGTATATAATATATCAGTGGTTTAATTGCAACTTGATAATACTTAGGGGCTAGCCGGTAGTATAGATAGACTTTATACTAGTTTCATATTAGATGATCAATTTGTTCGCATGTTCATAGCCTGGTTTGTATGTATATCACATAATAATTTACGTTGTTACGACGGAATTTTCACATTTTAATCAATTAGCTTGATAATAGACAATTATGTTATTTTTTTAAATCGTGTTATTGCATTAATAATTATTTTCAATTTATTAATATGTACAGTAAACATAGAACTAAGTAATGAAGAAAAACAGCAGTAATAGACCTAAAAATTTTAGAGATCAGAGACCCCTCCAAGAAAAGCGTCGAGACTTTCAAGAAAATGACATCATCTGTTATGTTAATAACGTAGACACAAAATATCAACGTCCCAGCCTGTATTTGCTTGGACGAATTACACTAGAGGCCTACGACGACGTGGCGTGAAATTGCCTTGAGAAATCTGCGCACCTCGGGCTTATCGAATATTCGTTTAAGATTCAAAACGTAGCACCATTTGTATTAGCAGACATCTCGTTAATCATTAATGAAAGAAATGTTGGGAGTAATGATAAAAAGGTAAACAGAGATAAAATAGTCCCATGGAGGGAGACAATTGTAGAGCTGATTCAAATTTCTATTTTTTAATCACTATATTTATGTTTAAAATTTTAAACAAATAAATAATTATAAAGTCATAAATAGGAGAAATTCTACTATACCTATCAATTCTCGTAATCAATACATTAGTATTGATTACGAACGAAGCCGGTTACCCGTCACAAAGCATAATATGATAAGTTCGCTTCAAAATATATTTTTTTTACAAAAGTGAAGCCAAAAGGCTATTACTCAAACAAAACCACGACCTGACGATGTCTTCCATATTCTGTAATCTGAAAATGTAAGTGGAGCTATATGATCTCCGCCCTCCGCTATCTGGGGATGAATAAATCTACAATATAAAGCTACTTTAACATGATAAATTGCTATGCTTTATATTTTTCATTAAAACGACAGCGACTTTTTTACTATATCGCATTTTTTGGCTTATTTTCATGATTATTAGAGTATGGCCGCCAAAAATTGTACATTCAAGAAAAAAAAAATGTCCTTGTCATTTTATATAGCACCAGATTTTTTTATATAGTAATTATGGTAGTTTTTAAATAGTTTCAGCTTCACTATGTTATATTTATCATTATATTAATAATTTAATTTAATTTTGAGTGCCTTTAACAAGCTCAATATTTTTTTTTTTGAAATGCTTATTTTCCTTTCCATACTAAAATCATGTGTCCCACTTAGTCATCTCACACTTTGAAGTCACAAAATTATGCAAAAATCTATTGATACCTGTAAAATTTTGGTATTTCTAAATTATTCTGTAAACTTGTGGATAGTTTTAACAAGTTCTAATAAAAAAAACATAAAAGAAATTAATATAAAACTCACTTAAAACTATGTCTCACTTTTTTTCACGAATGATACTTCACGCACGGTTACCATAAAATAACACCCTAAATAACTAGATATCCAAGCCACAAAAATATTTTTAAGTAGTGGCAACACCGATTTACATGTTGGCCAACCTTTAGAAATAAAATCGCCATTTTGTTACTGTCAAAGTTAATCGAAAGGTAGTCGGCATTTTTGCTTCGCAACATTTTAATAATTTTGAGTGAGAATTATGCAAGGTAAGAATACAAATTTACTATATTATTTAAATTATGTGTGTAGCTTTAGTGTTCTAGTAACAAATCAAACTATGCGGCGTCTTATTACTACAATACTTTGGCGAATAAAGGCTTTTTAGGTTATGTCCAACCATATTTTTATTCACGAATGATACTATGTGTTACTATTGTGTTACGTAACATCCGTGAGCGGCTCTTAGGGGTAGTACTCACTAGAGAATCTAAAGTTAAAAATTTACTTTTTTACATAAAGAGAACCCACTTTAAAAACTATCATGTTTTGGAAGTTAGTAACTTTTTTACTATAATAATTCGTATTCGTAATTAATATCATAAGTTGTGAATGATTCTTGCATTTGTAAGTATTATAGAAATACAAAATTTGAGAAATAAAACTTTTTCTTTAATATTTAAATTTGTTTTATTGAGTTTTAAAGTAATTTAATCAAATAATTTAATTAACAATATAAAACAGAAATGTAAAAAAAAATCTCCTGCATTATTAGTTGTAATGTACACTAGGCTTAACAAAATCACGTATGTTACTATCAGTCACGTATGTTACCGTGTGTTACGATTTCACGACTGTTATTGTACAATATTTGGCGGCCATACTCATTACAGCAATCATTATTGCTGCTTAGCTGTTTTATAATCATTTCTTAAATTGTTCACGAGGTAATATTATTTGTAATTTAGAAGCTGAAACTATGAAAAATTATTTTATGTCATGTAACTTGTGCCAATTTGATATTCACAATATTAACCTAATACATATATGATTATGTTTAAAATTAATGACTTTAAAATTAACTAGAAATGTATTCAGTTATTATGAGACTAACACTATAATCTACTTCATCTTCATTACAAAATAACCAGGCATATTATGTATCCATAGTATATATATCCATAGCATAGTATATATATCATAATATATAATATGAACAGTGGTGGCTCAGTGGCGAGACCTCGGACTTCGAATCGATAAGTCCGGGGTTCGAGACCAGGCGAGCGCGCAGGAAATAAATTGATTTTTCAATTTATCTGTGCATGTTGTAACATCAACATTGCTCGAACGGTGAAGGAAAACATCGTGAGGAAACCGACATGTCGAAGAATTAAAAAGTTCGACGACATGTGTAATCCGCCAACACGCACTTGGCTAGCGTGGTGGATTATGGCCTAAACCCTCATAGGAGGCCCGTGTCCCAGCAGTGGGAACGTATATGGGCTGATGACGATGATGATGATGATGATTATGTATCCAGTTTTTATCCACCGTCTTACACATAAAGTTGCACTTTCTCGTAACACAATACAATAAAATTAATTTCTGATTCGGAAACAAAAGTAAAGCGGAGCATCGTATTACAATTGAAATAACACTAAACTGGGAGCCACTAAGGCAACCGCGTTAAGATATTTACTTTGTTACGGGAACAAGATTCCGTTCCCGTTGTTTGCTCGGATGAATTTTCATTTATTTGCGTAGACTGTCTTCGTATTTCCTTTCGTATTATTTGATGATACCTACTGCCATTTCGCTGAATTATTGTGGATATTTTCGTTTTGCTAAAGTGTCGTTTTTATTGGCGCGCTGTTTATGGTTATTTGATTTAGTGATTTATGAAGATAGTACGCTTTATTGGTGATTGTATGGATAATATCGATTCAACAATGTAAATAGATAAAGATTAGTAGTATGGTATGTATGTAAATACATTGTATACATCATCATCATCATCATCATCAGCCCATATACGTTCCCACTGCTGGGGCACGGGCCTCCTATGAGGGTACAGGCTATAATCCACCGCGCTGGCCAAGTGCGTGTTGGCGGATGACACATGTCATCGAACTTTTTAATTCTTCGACATGTCTGTTTCCTCACGATGTTTTCCTTCACCGTTCGAGCAGTGGTGATGTTACAACATGCGCAGATAAATTGAAAAATCAATTTAATTCCTGCGCGCTCGCCTGGTCTCGAACCCCGGACTTATCGATTCGAAGTCCGAGGTCTCACCACTGAGCCACCACTGCTCCTGTGTACACTCCATTGTATACATATCAATGTAAATACATTGCAAAAGCAAATAAGAAAATTATTTGAAACGGAAAAATTCTACCAAAGCGTCATAGGTTGCTGTAACCCTTTTGATTTTTTGTTTAAAATAACAATAATAATATAATAAATATGAGTCGTTAATAATAAACTGTTTAGATACAATTATTCGATCTATATAAATACACTTTATCTGGCAAGTATGATATTTAAATAAGCTAATACGGTTTAATGAATTAGAACACATGAATTCAATGCTATACCTAACCAACAAGAGGAAAGCTTCACCAATCCAATATTGACTAACATTATGTAACGAAGACGTATTTATTTATGAAATAATGCGCGAATATTTCGACACAGTGTATTTACTGTGTTCTTGTCGAGATTAAATTCAGCTTTGGTTCGAGCGCGCCTGTATGCTTTCGATAACAGAAATGAATGTTGTGTTTTCATTCTAAATTAATATACAATTCAATATTGTTTTATGACGTGTTAATTTCTGTACATTTCTAAAGTAAAGTAATTTGTATTCATGTTTTGTTGTTGATCTTTGTAGTTGAGTTGTTTGTGAGATAGAAAATATATTATGACTCAGTATTCGTTATTGTATTAAGTTGATGATCTTGTTGCTCATGTGATGAAGGATTTCTTCGACGATAAAAAACTATGATGATGAGTATATTGAACAGTTTATAGAATGTTTATTATTGTGCATACATTTTGATAACGACAACATTATGGTAACTTTTTTGATATAATTGTTGTAAATGTTATTGGGTATTAATTAACCTGATAGAAGTGGAAATAAGCGATAATAATAACTTTACATTAATAATATATTTTATAATATAAATAACAACTGAAATGAGTATCAAACAGTTTCGATTAAACATCATCAGCTAATTAAATATTCCAGTATAATTATGTGATGTGCAATCATATTATATTTATTAATTAATGGTTCTCGTAATTTTAATACATATTGCTTATTATCCTTACTTATTTATTAATTGCGTTTTATTTTTTGAAGTGCGTTCTTTAGGTGTGTTGAGAGTACAATTTCAAAGTCGCATTATGCGTCGCATACCGTCACAGCATGGAGTAAGGCGACGATTTTAATCTTGCCAAAGAAGTTTCACTTCTGACACGTGTGCTCGGCACACAAACTCTTTTTTGTATTATAGATATAGCATGATACATACTGTAAAATACAAGGTGGATAGAATAAAAATCCTTAGTCTATTGTTTGGTCGAACCACTCTATAGCCTATCTGAACCACCGTCACTCGAATGTTTCAGTCGATCTTTTTCGGAGGTACCTATTGTAGTACAAAATTCTTTTCAGCCATGTTTACAGTAAAGCGGATGTATGGTTTTGGATAAAATCATAGATTTTTTTGTTATCACGTTGCAAGTTGATTTGATTATAACTACATTTTGATTAGAACTTACTATAGGAAAAGCTTTTTATTATGTAGGTAATGTAAGTATATATTTCTGCATGCCACCTTAAATTGCCAATGTATAATATACTAGCTGCCCCGCGCGGTTTCACCCCCGTGGCTCCACTCCTGTTGGCCGTAGCGTGATGATATATAGCCTATAGCCTTCCTCGATAAATGAGCTATCTAACAAAGAAAGAATTTTTCAAATCGGACCAGTAGTTCCCGATATTAGCGCGTTCAAACAAACAAACAAACTCTTCAGCTTTATAATATTAGTATAGATTTAAAATTTATTGAGTTATGATTATTATCAAGCATATATAATCTCCAAAAATTTTTTTTAGTTATTTTTATTTTATTGTACCATCAAATTCAACTGTATAATGATAATACATGGTAATTTAGGTACCTAAGTAAATTGTAACACTGCATTATATTTACCTATGTGCCGCTTTGTATGATTGTATCACATCGCGCGAGGCCGTACTAGAACCTCCAATAAAGATACGCAGTGCTCGATAATGGAACGTATGAATATGAAACTCGATCTTGCACAATATGTTTCTAGTATTTTCTTTTTACCGATATCTGAATGCGGGAAGCCATAGATCTATGCATCGAGTAGATATTGGACAAAGCCATTGGCTGACAACTGCTCCCATTTACCCATTGTTGGGGATATTGCAACAATGGCCCGCTCCCGAGCTGTGACCTATTTGTGTCCATGTTGAAAAATATGAAAAGTTATCCAAGTGAAAGTTTTTTTGTTTAAACTGTTGATGTTGCGGGGAACGTAAATTATGATGCCTTCATGTGTGTTATTGATGAAAGTCGAGCTCCTGGTGACAATGACGAGTGCAGAATGGTGGACATTTTCATTTACTTTAGTTGTACGACTATTGTTTATAACCTAGTTTCATTTGGTTCCTCTTGAATGGATCTTGAACAAGAGCGGATGGAGAGAATGCGGCATTTCCAGCTGCCTGCATGTGCACATGTATTTTTCTTTTCACAAAAATGGAACGAGATATGAATATGAAACTTCAATATCAAATGTTAAACATGAAGATTAGCTGGGATTTTATTTTATTACACATTTATATTTATATTAAAACCACGTCTTATAAGATTAAACATAGGCTGCCTACTTACACTGTTACGTAATAAATTCTAGTGTAGATTTGAGGTAAAATATTATTAGGTATTTCTGGCTCCTGACACAGAGTTCCTCTAGTTTAGGGGTCAGCGTACATATTTCTGTAAAGTTAATGTTTTTTTGGCAAATAAAGATTAAAAAAAAAATTCTTTTACAATAAAACACTGTTCGTATAGAGGTACTACTATATTGTATAGCTCGTAATCCTGATGTTCCGCCGCAGCTTTGTGGATGGACGCACGCAGTATTCATGTACTTGTACCTAGATCAATCAGTTAAAATTATATTAAGCAACCTCAAAACTATATTAAAATCCTCTCACAAAACATAAGATCCATTGCTACCAATTTTCCTTCTTTCCAAACAACTTTGGACAGAATTGCTTTTAACTGCGATATTATTGTTCTAACGGAGTGTTGGCTCTCGTGTCTAAGTAATAGTAATATCCCCTGTTTAGATAATTACTACATGTACTCTACTACAAAACATCTAAATCAGAGCGATGGTGTTGTGGTGTATATTAGAAGCGAATTAAATACAAAATATACAGAATTAGATTTTAAAAACTCTGCCACAGGCTTAGTGGTTGAAATTGGTTGTGACATTGCCATATTATGTATATATAGATCACCATCTATTGTAAACACTGATTTATTCGTCTCTACTCTGAACGAAATACTACCTACCTTCTCCAGATTTAAATCTGTTATTTTAACTGGCGATATCAACTTAGACATTAAACCACAAACAACGGATCCTCGTTGTCACGACTACCTTAATACCCTCGCATGTCATGGCTTTCTTCCCGCTCACACATTACCTACAAGAGGCCCCAACTGCCTAGATCACATAATTTTAAGAACTAAATCTCCATCACTTTCGCTTCTCTTAAACACGACAGTCACTGATCACTACTCTACCCTGCTTTGCGTCTATCTTAAAAAAATAAAAAACAATGAAACCTCGACTATATCTAAAATTGATTTTAATAAATTAGACAAAATAATTGAACAAATAGATCTAGCACCTATATACTCTATCTCGAATGTTAATATTGCTACTGATGCTCTCGTGTCACTCATCCAAAACGCTATTACTGAAAGCACGATTGTCAAAAAATTATCTGCTAAGAAAAAAATCCTAAAACCCTGGATCACTCCAGGACTACTTAGGTGTATAAAACACAGGGATGCACTTCACAAAAAATTTAAAAAATCACCCAACAACGAAACCCTAATGATCAGCTACAAACGATACAGAAATTTTTGTAATAATATATTAAAAAGAGTAAAAAGACAATTCGATACTAAGGAACTTAACAAAGCTGGAAATAATTTAAAAATTCTTTGGAATACTATAAAAAGAATTACTTACACTACAAAACCAGAACACCGAACAAGTGATTTACTGTCTCTGTCAAACTCACCGTCTCAGTCTTGTAACGACCTTAATAGTTTCTTTGTAGGAATAGGTGAGAGCCTTGCTAAAAATTTAATCAACAGCCACTCTTCAACGGGGCGAACTCTGCCGCAGTGTAAGAGTCCGGTAGCCTCTTTTGTTCTACTTGAAACCGATCCCAACGAAATTACGACTATTATACATTCTCTTAGAACAGATGCAGCATCCGGATGGGATGGTATTCCCCCTTCCGTTCTTAAACGATATTCGAAAACTTTGGCCCCTGTCCTAACCTATATTTTCAACCTGAGCTTCCAAACTTCTACTTTTCCCAGCTCTTTTCAAAAAGCTATCGTACACCCGATATACAAAGGAGGAGAAAAAGCTTCTCCTGGTAACTATCGCCCCATAGCAGTCCTCACTGCGTTGTCGAAGGTTCTTGAGCGCTTGGTAAATAATAGACTAATAAACTACTTAGAAAATTTCAAACTTATCTCATGTCAACAATTTGGTTTTAGGAGAAATAAAAGCACCACCGATGCAGTTCAGGAACTAACAACTTTTATTGTCAATAAGTTGAACTCACAAAACAAGGTTCTTACAATATTCCTCGACCTCGCCAAAGCCTTCGATACCATTCGAACTTCCACGCTTCTAAATAAACTCGAAATAATAGGTATCCGAGGCTCGCAACTGGACTACTTTAGGAGCTACCTTGCGACTCGAACGCAAATGGTTAAAATAGGAGCTTACACAAGTAAGGAGCTTCCTATTCACTTTGGTGTACCTCAAGGGAGTATACTTGGACCCACCTTATTTCTTGTCTTCATTAACGATCTTTGTAACGCCTATATACCTAACGCTAAGATAGTATCCTTTGCAGATGACACTGCTGTAACATTCTTCGCAAATTCGTGGTCTGAAGTTCAAAACATCGCACAAAATGGCTTTAACTATATACATGAGTGGCTTATTACCAACACCCTGACATTGAATACTTCTAAAACAAAACTAATAACCTTTTCTCTTTCTTCAAAGTCACAACCTCAAACACCAATTTCAGTAAAAGCTCACTCCTGTCACACGCCAACAACAGCTCTGTGTCACTGTCCAACCATTAATTCTGTGGATAATATTAGATACTTGGGCATAACTCTGGATAAACTTCTAAATTATAAAACTCATATTGGTCTCCTAACAACTAGGGTCAGAAAACTTATTTATATTTTTAAAAATTTGAGACACGTCACGAACACTGCCGTTCTACGTACCGTCTACTATGCCTTGTGCGAATCTATTGTCACATACTGTATTGTATGTTGGGGAGGTGCCGCAAAAACCATACTGAAGCCCCTCGAGGTGGCTCAAAGAGCAGTTATGAAAGTCTCCACGTTTAAACCTATGCAGTATTGTACAACCGACCTGTACAAAGATTGGAAAGTTCTCACCGTTAGACAACATTTTATTTTACAGACTATTATTTTACAACACCGATTAACACCTCTAGTTACAACCTCGTTTCGACGAAAGAACAAAATCTGCACTGTTCCTCAGCCTAATAGCATGTTCACCAAGAGGTTCTTTTACTTCCTCGGACCCTATTTGTATAACAAAATTAATGATAGTCTTAGCATCTATGCCTTACCGTATTCTAAATGTAAATTAACCGTACGCTTCTTTCTATTAGGAAAAACTTATGACGAGACAGAACAACTTCTTGAGATACTGGCTTAAGTGTAAACGTGACTGATCTTGCTTAGATATCTATAATATAATATTTCAGACTCACACACACACACACACACTTACACAAACACACGCACACACATACACATACACACACACAAATATATATACATTCATAAGATACAGTTTCATTCGCCACACCCGCATTCTCTTATACACCTTAAATTTTACACATTTTTTTTTTCTCTTACTCCCTATTGTAACCAATTTTAATTTATAATAATGAAGTACTTGCTAAGAGGCTTTTTGTGTATTTGTATTAGAGGCAAGCTGTTTCTCCTAAACACAGGTTGCCCAGTAACCTAGCTAGGGAAACATTGGCTTGTATAAATAATTGTTTTGGTAGCCTTTTTATTTATATACTTTTACATGTATATTAATTGTATACCTATTGTAATAAATTGTAATTGTAATTATTGTATGTATGTATGTTTAATAATAATAAATAAATAAATAAATAAATAAAAAAATTGTCAGATGAAAATCCTGAATTTTATAGACATTTTCACTTTTATAAAAACCTGTTCATAACAAAATATAACAATGAATAATTTATGATTTGAAAAGTTATGTTCCTCATTCAAAAATGTTCAGTAATTATTAAGAAATATCTGGTTAATTGGTCCACTAATTTGACAGCTATTTCAAGCACAAATGAATACTTTTATGTCAATAGGGAAGCTCTAGACCACGATCCTTGCTGGTAAGATAAAAAGGCCAAAGATGGAGCACACTTCTTTAGAAGGTACCTTTACAGTTATTTCAAACTCAAAGCGACATATTTATTTTAACTACTACAAAGAATACGAAAGAAACGTTCTTAAGATTTATAGCTGACAAAGGTAAAGAATAAAACACCCACGAAAAACCTAACAAGAAACATTCACAAGCTTATATAAATAAATTACACACACCGTCTAAAATACCAAAGAGTATTCACCCCGAGAAAAGAAATCTAACTGACCGTAAAGACGAAGCTTACTATGCCGTAAAATTTCCGTGCAAGGAATAAAAATTCTACCTCACTTCTGATGCACATTACGCTGACAGGCAAAGTACACACGAGGATTGAAGCCACTGGATCCACGCTTCAATATTAAACCAAGTAAACTTGAAAACAAACTTCTCTATTACGACGGTACTCGAACTAAACTTACACCTTGAATAAACACAGGCGTCTAACTCTTGTCTAGAGTGTTTGAAAACTGCACAAACACACCGTTTTATCTCTGAATATGGCCCGGTAAGTAATTAGTTTCGAAGTCTTTTAATATTGCAACGTTTGGACGTATCTCACTACGGACAGTTATTGAAGGTAAAGTTTCCTTGTCAAGCAGGTTATCTACCGAGTACTGTCAATAGATGGAGTCCTTCGTCTTAACTATTTTAACTTTTAAGTTTAGAACACAGGTTTAGAACGACAAGAATGTATGGTTAAAAACACAGTACATAGTGTAAAACTTTCGACAATCATCTATTGTTCCGCGACGCATAAAAAACTACACTAGCAAAACAACAATACATGTCCGTGGTTCCTCGATTAGATTATAGTCATGAAATCCATTTTCATATAAACTCAGAAATTTTTTTTTGAACCTGGAAATACAACAATTCAGATAATCTGTGTCTTTTTCATTAGAAAAGTATCCATCCATAAAAATTCTTACAATGTATAAATTGAGATGAATATATTATAGGTTGCACAAAACAAAATAGAGACGCTCTATGTTTATAAGAAAAGAGCTGTTGCTTATTATACACTGACCTCTGTTTTGCAAGCACATTTAGATGCACCCTAGCCATAAAGATAGGCTGTAGACAGTCTCGCCAACGTTGTTTAGTTAATGAATATTCAATATTCAAAACGTTTTTGGTGTTTATCCGACTGTTCTTTTCCTACTAAGAGCACCTTTAAGTGCGGATGCAATGAGTGTTTAAACGTTTACATTCTTTTTTTAACTTTTTCTGTTGAATTTTAACCAAAAAAATTAGCTTAGCTTTTAAAGCTTTAAAATTATAAAAAGACGTAGGTACTATTAGCCTATGGAGGCATATCATACATATGTATATCTATCTATCTACTATATGAAAAATAATACTGCTGACGTAGGTAGCTATGACATTAGAATCCTATTAAAATTTTCATGTAAGCTACATTTCGAAACAGAATGAAGAATTTATATAAACACATTTTGATTATAAACCTTCCCATTTATAGGTAATACATAGCACAGTATTCTAATTCTGGGATAGGCTATTGTTTATCGGATAGACTATTGTATGTCGAAGCATAACTTATTACTTATTATTAAAGGAAGGGCATTTTTGTCTTCATCTTCGCTTATAAATTTTCCACTCATGACCGTTACTCGCTCCGATAAGAGCCTTCCTCCAAAAATTGTAATAAAACCAAATTCCACTGTTTATCCAACAAAAATTGGGCAATAAACTGGATTTATCGTCCCTAAACCCCAATCACAATTTCGGCAGAGATACCCACCATAATATTTCACTCGGCCGTGTCTATCCTTATATTTTTTAAATATTGCGGTTAAAAGGATTGCTATAAATCGTAAAAACGTGTCAGCGATGTCGGTACTGTTGTAGCATTTTACCGGTATTTTATGAGTATTGTTCGATTGTATAAGTCGGGTCTGGATTGCACGCGAACTGAATATCTTGTGTTTTTGGATTTCGGGATAAACATTTTAGTATACAGCCAGAAGCTGTAGTAATGTTGAAATATATTTTAGTTATTGATATCTAGGGGTTGATTCTTCAATATTTTGTGAAATTTTTTCGTCGAATACCGTCAATTCAAAAATGTATTGTAATACTTTATTGGACTGATAAGTTTTCACCAAGGATTGAAAAAACGGCTTTATATTCTGAATATTAATATATGTGGCTTATAAAAGGTAAACACAATATGTTGACCAGTTTAGAATGAATTCTCATATAATATGTGCCTATCTATTTGTGGATTTAAGGAGACTTAAAAAGGGTTTCCTGCCGTTAAAAATTGGCATTTTCAAAGACTCGTAATAACAAATCCTAATATATTTTTTTAAGGAAACGTTTATTAAATATTCCATAAAAGTTAACTAAAGGTCAGAGTAAATTAAAATAAAAATGTTACACGAGGGATTTTTCTACGAAATTCGTTATTCCGTTCAAAAATCAAAATATCTCACAGAAATTGAAATGGATTTGTCATAAAAATATGAACGGAAAAAATTTTAGTATAAGTCTCAAAGGATTACGTAAGTGGCAGACAAAGGCAATCTTTTAAGAATAAAAGTCGGTCAAAATTGCCGTGTCTTGGCGGCATTAGCGTGCTATTTCTGCCGCCATTTTTCACAAAACACCCGTCACTCGCTCGCATGAGGGATAGGCTATTCCGAAGAGATATTTTCTCATACGCCACCTTCGATAGAACATTCTAGTTTTAGAATCGCGTGATGTTCTGCCAATACGAATCAGAATTCTTGTTTTGGTACAAGGTACTGTGATATTCCCGTATGAAAACGTAGGATTAGGTTTTGTGGTACCTATAACTGAAAGTAATAACGCTTAGTGTGTGGTATTTTCCTCGAGTACCTATGGTGTAGGGTTAGGGTATGTAATAATTGTAATGGGGTTATTCTTGAAGAAAATGAAATAGGTAAGCAAGCAACAAGAAATTGGTGAATTAAGCTGTGAACTCTACATTAAAAAAATAAGAAATTAATAAAATTACTATTGAAATTAGATATTATATACGGTATTGATATAAACAGATTTACGTATATTAATAATATTACAGTAATTACATAATATTAACAACCAAATTATACACAATATTAATACTGTAAAATTATTAAAAATACAAAATTATTTACAAGTTGGAGAGCAGAAGCGTTTGTGCGTAAACCTTCTATTCCGCGTGGCGACCGCATAAGAGCACTTCGGTAAACGTCAAATAAACTTTGTACATTCTCATCTATAACATGGTGTCAAAGTGTATGATTTTATCAGATGTGTCACTGTAATACAGTACTACTGATATATTTATTTAGTAATTTCGTAACTATAATTTTAAGTACATCCAAGTCGAAATATACATATTTATAATTTGCTTGAACACGCCCATTTCAGGAATTACACGTCCTTTTGATAAAAAATCTTTCAGTTTAAGATAACCTGTTAACGCATATTTTATCGAGAAAAAAACATATATCAACACATCTATAATATAATAGCAAAGACCCACAGGAGTCTATCAATGCGGATAAAACCCCGGGGCACACCTAGTTATTTATACAACGATTGTACAGTGTACTATTTATACACTATCGCTTGGAGACAGTACTCGTACAACTACGAACTGTCAAGTTAGATCCCTTAGCGCTGTAAAGTAAATACTGGCAAGCACACATTCGCACTAGATCATGAATATTTCTCAGTGTCTCGTCTATTTATATTAAATCGATAGTCTTTTGCAATGCACTCGTCACCAGGTTAATAATTAAACGTGAAACGGCTAATCCCCGACGCGACGTAAGCATGGAGCGTAAAGCACTTCTAAACAAGTGTTTATTTGCAAAAGAAATAAGGTTTATATGTTCGAGTTCACTTAGAAATCTTAAGCATTTACATTCCTTATAAGCCCTTTCACGTGTATTAATTAACATTTGTTGTCTTTTATAGGAACGAAAGATTAGTAGGATGGGTGAGCTATTCTTATTTTTAGTAATAGAGAAAATACTTTAATTTTAATAAGTAGTGTGTAATTAAGGAATTGGAAATTTTTATGATGTCGTAGGTACAACTGGAAAAAAATTGCGTTTCTAAACAAGATGTAAGCAGCATTAATTATAAACATTAAAAACAATTATTTCGATTATAATTCAACAAATCCTCGTGATCACGAAAATTCATTAGAATTTTTCAATAAATCAATCAACGTCACATAACATCAAATCGCCTAAATAAATTGGGTCATTGAGTCTAAAAATCAATTATTTCTTCCTATGTCAGTGGTACCACTTTGTCACGGGAAGAGGCAATGATTGATGGGGTACGATGACTTTATTTTATTTTACCCTATAACTCGATCCAATTTCATCAGCACTTCGAATTGATTGGTTGTTAAAATGCCAAATGTCAACAGTAATAACGGCTGTATGTGTGATAGCATAAAATAATATAATATCTATTGTGTTATATTATTATAAACTAGCTTCCGCCCGCGACTCCGTCCGCGCGGATGTCGGTCTTTGCGTGGATGGTTTATTTCTCCATTTTGAGTAACTCGGACAATGACATCTTATAAATATCTATTGGACCCAAATACGGCTAGGTCTATAATAATACGCAACGTGTGTTCGCGGTACCTACTACAGAACAACGTCTATGGATAACTGAAAAATTGAGATTAATTTTTTTTCTACGTATTTTTCCAGGATAAAAAGTATCCTATTTTACGCCCAGGATAATAAGGTATAATTATACCAAGTTTCATCGAAATCGAACCGGTAGTTTTCACGTGATGTCTTCACATACAGACAGACAGACAGACAGACAGACAGACAGACAGACAGACAGACGGACAGACAGACAGACAGACAGACAAAAATTTTTTTAATCACATATTTGGGTTTGGTATCGATCCAGTAACACCCCCTGCTAGTTATTTTTTCAATATTTTCAATGTACAGAATTGACCCTTCTACAGATTTATTATATGTATAGATATTTTGTAGTCTTGTTTGTTACTTTATCCTCTGTACAATTCTATTTTTTAAGCAGTAAATTATACTTATGCAAAATGTACTAGAATATAAATTTAATTTAAAAATAACAGTCTTGCTAATTAATTGTTAATACGTAAACTATAGCGCTTGCAAAAGTGTAACTAAGTATAGTTCCGAACGAAAATATAGTTGAAAGAGAAAAATATTTCGCAATCCAAGACTGCTCGTGCTGGTTAGTTAAAATAGCTGCAATTAGCGGAGTTATTGCCTCAACGCAGACTCAGCGTTTGTTTTTAAATTTCTAGCACATTTGTTACAAGTGCAGACAATTTAAAGGCACATTCAGGTAATGTAAGGTTACGTTAGATGTTTTCCTTGTTTTCTCGTTAGAGTTCAGTGTATCGAATTTTGTTAAGGAATTGTTTTGGTATAATGTGTATGTGTTACACCATTTTTTCTGAGTTGGACCATATTTTATAGATAACTAGCGGTCCGCCCCGGCTTCGCCCGTGGTACATATTAACGTTTTCTCTACATAAGAACCATCCTCGTACTTCAAGGAATATAATAAAAAAAGAATTATCGAAATCGGTTCAGCCGTTCTCGAGTTATGGAATTACAACGAAAAGTGGCATTGATTTTTATATAGATAATATTAAAGCAACACAACGATCTTTTTCTCAATTACTACTTTCTAAAATTACGGAGTAGGTACCTATTTAGTTAATAGTTCTATGGAGTGACACCCTTATAAATAAAAGAAAAAATAGAATGAATAAAAGTTATTAATAATTGGATTTGCAAATTATGTTTCTACATAGAATATTATTTTTCATCATCATGAATGGTCAATCTGTAAAATTTGATAGAAAACGCAACGCTTCGAGCTATTGAAAACTTGAATTCAAACCAAAAGCATGTCTTCGAGAAGTTTCAAATGGTGTTTAGGCGAATTTGAACCACCGATTATTTTGCAGTTATTTAGTAATATAGATTTCCAAATTTATTATTTGCAGAGAAATAAGAAGATTTAAATCTACTAAGTTAACATTTTATCCAGAGATTAAGTTTTATAAATTAAGCAAGTAAAATATTATTGTCAACAAAACATTCTACTTTCCTGTCTTAATATAAAAGATATAAAATAAAAGAAGTAAACTCCGTTGTCTTCATCAAGATAAAGGAAACACTAGAGCACTCAGCCGCAAAACTACTTAAGGCAATTACAAAGTTTATCCATTTAATTCTCAGCCTTGTTTTTCCAACAGTCATAATTAACGTACACTTCTTATAATAAATAAGGGTCAATTTTCTTTGCGACATTTTGCGTTTTCATTGCAATCTAATTTGAAGTGATACACACCGTCCCCACCGCAATTGCGTTAGTGTAGGCTGCCATCAATTTGGCAATTACTTCATGGCAAAATAGGAGCACTAAAATGGTGCTGAAACGTTTATTGTGGTAGACGAATATTGCATTCTTTATTCGTCGTTGCTAATAAGTGCAAACTTTTCTTAGAAATAGTATTAATATTTGATCTATGAATTACTTTCCTTCAAGATATTCATAGAGAATGCGGACAGCGGATCGTAGTAGCTTAAAAGCTCAGCTATTTAACTAGTTGGCTGCGACTCCAAGTCTGTAGCTTTAATACATTAACAATTATTATTATGATTGTATTGCATGAAAAAGAAAAGGTATTATTTCACTTGACAAATATGAAAATTAAATCAATGAGGATTATGAATTACCTATGACAGATTAGAAAAAAAAAAAAACGTGGCACTCGAGGACTGCCGCTGTAAAGCATAGCATCTATTCAAAAATAAGAATACGGTTGGAGTTAGGTTTTCTCGTTACGGAATTTTTACATTCGGTCGCCGCGCTCAGTCTGAGATAAAAGCTATGCAATAGCTAAAAAAATGTAGTGTAAAAAAAAACTAACCACAAATATTTACAAAGCAACAAAATTTAATGACGAAATATCACAGATGTGAATACATTGAGTGTTAGGTACTGAATATTTTTTTAGGATATCATAATGAAAAGCAGCATTTTATGCAGTCATATTAAGGAGTAAGAAATGCCGCTGGCGTCGTCAAGGCGGCCACAGTGCCAGACGTTCCTTATGGAGGTTACAGAACAATATTTTGGCACTAAACAAAACATGCTTTAGTATTTTAAAACCAAAACATTACTCTTTGTATTATTTATGATAATAATAAGTTTCCATCGCATTAGGGCTTTTGGTTTCGGTTTGTTTATTGACCTTTTTATAGGAAGCAGGCTTTTTAAATACTATTTTTACCTTCCAATATTGTGTTTAAAAATCAAGTAAGTGCAATCAGTAAGCCACGGGTTCAAGACTATTACAACAGGAGCAATAATTAACAAAGGAGAATACCCATGAAAGTATGGACCACAGTATAGTGTTGCGTCAATGCCAGAATGGTTTTGAAGGGTTCTTCGATATTCAACAGATTTTTACCAATTGATTTTTTGTGATAAAAACAGGGGTTTTCAAGATATTGAGAAAAATGTGAATTAACCTCAAAACTAATATAAACCCGATTTAGTTAGGTTTATGTGTGATTTAGGTAGTATTTTATCGTCTGAAGGTTATTTTTCGTTTAACATATTTAATCTATGCATAGAGCTTATGCTTTCAGACAAAGTCTATCTGTTCATCGGCTAGTGTAGGTAGGCACCAGAAATCTTCCGGGACGGATTTCAAGAAAACCTAAGTATATATTTAAAAAATGCCAATAAAGTTTTTATTCGGTTTACATATTGTTGTTGTTGTTTGAATCATTTTTTCACTACACATTCAAAGAAAGAAACAAATAAGAAATAACTGGTTACCTAACAAGTTATGTCATAATAATATTTTTTTATATAATATATTTATATTATTTTATTTCACTATCTATATTAAAACAACCTACAGTGTATAAACAATACCTAACAGAGTGATTTTATGTTAATTGACTTTTTTGTAATTCAATGAAAACAATAATCGATATTAATACATTTAGCTATTTACCATAGTAAATGTCATAATAGTTACCGCTTGGTTACCGTGGTAACCGGTAATGGATACTAAATCTATGGTAACGGATCTAAACAATTACATGTCTTATTAGATTTTAAAAAACATTTCCTGATCAAAATATATTTTCCGATAGTAAGAAGGCCTCTAAATTGCCGAGATTTTTTTAAATAGTATTGTTATCTTGATGTATGAGAAAAACCTGTACCAAAAATGTAAACGGTAATGGACACTAAATCTATAGTTAAACGGATCTAAACAATTACATGTCTTATTAGATTTTACAAAACATTCCCTGTTCAAAATATATTTTCCGATGGTAAGAAGTCCTCTAAATTGCCAAGATTTTTTTAATAGTATTGTTGTCTTGATGCATGAGAAAAACCAGTACCAAAAATGGGCATTCTCCTTTTCAATTTAACAAATTTATTAACCCAGTCTATTTTGTGAAGGAAAACATCGTGAGGACCATGCCCAAGAATCAAAAGTTCAACGACATGTGACATCTGCCAAACCGCGCTTGGCCAGCGTGGAGAATTATCTGAGCCATAGCCACATATTTTGACTAAGGTGTAGAGTTTGTGAAGTTAGGCCTTGTAGGGTTAGGGCGTGTAGTGTTAGAAGCTTGGCTCTACATGCGATCTGATAACTTTTTGACAGTGCGAGTCATATGGGCTTGTCTTGGCAACATTTTACATGAAAATGTTTTTGGTGGGATATTATATTCATAGAAGGCACGCGGGCTAATTAAAACTACTTCCTTTATTGTTTTCAAATTTCATGTAGGTAGTATCCTTAATCGATGCACAAAAAAAAACAATTCAATTTAAGTAATACGAGTAAATAATATCGAAGACAATGTATTTGAATTATTGATATTACATCGCCGAAAAGTTGTTATTTGACTGTATTTTTTAGCAATATAAAATTAAAAGTTTCATAAAAAATGAGAAAATAAAGAAGGCAATTATTAAAATTCACTAAGCTTCACGACGCAGGAGCTTTTCTTCTTCGGTTCGGATGTTTTATCGGCCTAATAAAATATTATCGGGACATAAATCATGCGGTGTTACGCTGTTAGCACTTTGAATATTGTTTTTGTTAAAAAAACGAGTTTTCTTTTTGGGAAATATGTCTGTAGGAAATATTCTAATATTTTTCACGATTTTCAGAATACAAATGCTTTTAATTTTGAAACTTTTAGCTTATTTTAAGCATAGCTTATTATTGGCTGACTTATTCGGGTTTGCATTTATTACCTTCACTAATTGTGCCTGGCTATTTGTAAATTGCTCTTACCAACATTGGACAGCTTTTTGGAATTATTATTGTTCTTGTAACTATTTTGCTCTATTTTGAATATATAGTTTAAATTTGAATTTTTTTCAGAATTTCAGTATCGGGTTTGCGTAGTCACTGACGGTCATTAAAAATTAATATGTTAAGTATACTATTTTCGAATAAGTAGTTTCGTTCGTTTTTTTATTTATTTTATCCGTATAGGTACTTAATAACATTCGAAATTAATACGGCAAAATGGTTTAAATTTTATTAATTGACCGATAACAACGTACCGAGAAAACGATTAAAGTTTAATTTATATGCGCTTAAATTAATATTGAAATTTAAATACATAAACCTGCATGAAATAGGTTATAATTAATATGTGCACTGTTATTAAAATATTCTTCTATAATTCCAGAATTTAACAGTGAATTTTTATACATCGAATTTAAAAATAGAATACAAGGAATTTGTACATTTTATTTCTACTAAATAGTCTACAAATGCTACTGCTCTATGATATGTGAACATTTATAAACAATATGTTTTGTTCTTTATTTATTAGAAAAATTTAATTGAAGACAAGTAGGTGACAAAGCTTTTGTGCCCTGCTAGACCAAGTCTTTCTTTTATTCATATTTAAAAGGGGTAAAACTAAGACCTCTCGCTTTTTACGTTAACGCGATAATTACTGTACGAAGGAGGTCAACGATCCTACTATAGTTCTCATAAAATTTAACATTAAGTACGCCTTAAATTATATTCAGGTTTTTTTACTTTTAACAGAATTGAATTTTCATTTTCACAACATAAGCAGCGAAAGAATTCTCAGAGAGATTTTTTCTCTACAATAAATAATAAGCAGCGCAGAAAAGTAAGGTTTTATATTATTTATATTATAATTTCATACGCTTCCAAAGAGAACGTTAATAGGTACTCCAGCAATTGTTATTGTAACATACCTTTGAGCGAGTGCAACAACAACTGAATATTTTCATTAAATAAATTCAACCTCCGACTGCATATAAATGGGAGTAAACGTATCTCGTATTGCATTGGCAATTCAGATGAGTTTTTTGTGTAAACTATGGGAGAATTAAATTAGGCCTCTCCAGGATACGTTTCTTTCAATTCGGGGTTTCCTTTGATTGTTTGTTAATTGTGTTTATATATTGCTAGATTGATTCATTTAAATTATGTTTATGTAAGCGATGATTAATTTTGATAAGTTTTAATTAGATTTACAACTTTAAACTGTAAGGAACTGTGAATACTTAAAATTCATACAAAAATTAAATACAATGATTTATATCTCGTTAAAAATTGATTGATCATTCCACTTTCAACTTTTTAAAAATAATCGTATAGTTGTGTTAACATTTCTAACCAAATCTATTAAAGGTAAAAGCAAAAAGTATCTATACTATACAACTGAAACAAACCAAAACCTACATTTACTTCCCACTTCACTTCAACGAAAATAGAATAGAGCTCAGAAAATTTTGATCAATCCGAGGACAAAGCTTTCCCTTAACTCTGTTCCCGGAACGTTTACAGTTTGTCCGGGAGTGTGCAATACAATTATTTCCTACAAACAGTGACAATATGGACACAGTATGGACTTAAATTCGGCTGTAGTTTGTCACTGCGTCCAATATCCTAATTGACTCGTCCTATTTCAACCGCATCTCAACTGCGAATCATTTTGTGTCGGACCCATTCTGTGCTTAATAATTCTATGTCCATTAACTACGTCATTTATGATATGAACGCATTTTGTAATGAATTGCGTGTATTTAAAGTGGAAAATATTCTACAAAATGCTGTTTAACTAATACAATTTATTTGAAGCAATTTAAAAAAATAAATTAATTATATTGTTTATTAAATTATATCAACAGCACTTGTTGTAAGATTTTAGATTTAGATTATAACATTCAACAATAAAAAAAATAACCGAGCCTGAGGTAAGTTTTATTAACACATAATATTATAAATAATTGAAAACGATCCTAAGCATTTTGCTTAATAAATATTCTGAACAATATTTCTCAAAAACATTTTAACTCTCAAGAACAATATCCCGTATAAAATTTTATACCCGCTCCTAAATTCGAGTTATCATTTCATCGAGCCAAGCGATTCATACTCTAACTAAATTGCGGAAACTGCAGCCAAATCAGATAGGTAGCATGTCGTATATTAACATTCTAATAAAGAGTTTGTTCTCAGGGGTCCGTACTGAAATATGTGACTAGATGGTTATGCTTCACGGAGCGGGGAAGAAAAGTGATCTTGAGGCTTTTAATACACAAAGCCTTGTAACCAAGCAAGAGGAATGAAACGCATAATCCACTTCATGCGGCGAATTTTACTATATGAAAATGGATGTGAATTTTTGGAATGACGTTCGTGTTATATTTTTTGCATTCAGTGTTTGTTGTGCATAAAATTGAACATTTAACCATATTTTATAAATTACAATGTGTGATTGTAGTAAGTTCGAACGACCTGTATTTCGGAGTTTTATTAGTAGATACTTAGAGTTACAATAAAAATTTTGTAAAAGATAATTTTTAATTTTTTCAAATCAGTTTAAGTAATTTTTGCAAGTGCAGCATTTGTTTTCATTGTAATTTGTGCTACTAATTGTTTTTTGAGTAAAGCAGTCACATTTTATGTGTGCAAAAATAAATAATTACTTTCCTTATATCTGTTAATATAACATGACGTTGGGTTTTCGCGTGCTACATTATGTATTGCCAATCACCATCAACGGGATATCATAACTCAGCAAGACACCTACCCTCTCCGGAGTCTTTTGGGAAACTCCATCTATTGCGTTTAATTATAGCGCGACCCCAGCTCAGTACCTGATCGTTAATCTTTCTTAAAGATATATTCCCTGCCTCAAAACAGCCTTCTATTCACTCCTTCAGCGATAATCGCTTCATAGCGTGTACTTGGTAATTCACCGTCTAACTCGGCAGCTGCTTCACGTCGCTTTATATTATCCGGCCATATTGGAAAGCCTTTGAACTCTCCCCTTGAGCATTAAGACACGACTTTACGTGTCTCGATCTTGATTTCGACGTTTATGTTTATTGATTAGTGGGATGACGGCAGATTTCAATAAGCTCCATTAACCAATTTTGTTTAGGTATTTGTTGGTTGAGTTTATTATGTCTCGCTTCTATTTAATTGGTTATCAGTTCAAACGAAACTCGAGTCAAGTTTCGACTTTGATTTTGCACCTTCAAATGTTGTTGAAGCTTTAGTAAGTTTATCTTTAATTAATTACAAAGGTTGGACAAGTTAATTATTACAAAGCCTTAAAGATAGGCGGGTGAAGTTAGCTTCGTTCATATGATTTATTCATAGACAAACAGATCCACACGATGATTGGGTCATCTTAGTCTTCTTTATTTTTAAATTATTAAACTGCATAAAAAATTACAAGCTTCATTATTTTTTCTACTATTTCCATTTCCATAGGTAATAAAATCTCTATTCCATACGGCAAAAGGAGATGAAATTTATTTATAAAGTTATTTTATTAAACGGTTTATTTTATTTTCTGCTAATTTAATTCTAAAATCTCAAACAAAATTGAAATTCCGCTAAAAAGTTGTGGTTTGGTTGTTATTACAATTTTTAATATAATGTAATAATTGAAAGATGTAATCGGATTTTTTTAAATGTCCGTAATTGCAAGTTTATAATTAGCGCTGCCCATTTAATCAAGGTTTATATTTCAAAATTGTAGAGCATTCAACTACCGTCCAATAAGACTTTCGTATATCTTTGACACAAATCGGACAAGAGCAATACACACAGTATGGTCATAGCAGAGTCCAAAGCAAATACACCCAACGCCCGCTTTTCAATTAAGTTCTGAAACTGTTTGTTCTGTTTTAGTTTCATACCTGAGTCTTTGATGTCCTCTCATAACTGTTGATGTATGCGTTGCATCACTCACAATACTCGTTAGCAAATGCGCTTGATGTTAGTGAATTCTAATTGCTTTATTTTCACCTGATACAGAATGGTTTTATAAGAGAGACTGCCTTTGAGAGAACTCTAACAAAGATTAGGTTACTTTTGAAGACGTGATTTTTAAGCTTTTGATTATGCCACAATTATTTGGTACACATGTGTTTATTTATCTTATTGCGTCTGTACCTTTACAGATTACTTCGTGATGAAAAGTGTAGTGTATATACAATGCCTCGTTTTTACAAATGATTCCATGTACAATAGGAGATTTATACACTCGATGTCTCGTCGCTCCGAACGCGGAGGACAATGGAGGATTCCGTCGGAGTTATTCAAATTGCGCGACAATTTTCTTGGGCCATAACGTTTAAGTGGTACAGGCGTCGAGGTCCCGCTAAATGAGGTTTTAAGCCGTCATCTTCATGAAAGGGGATTTACAAAGCAGATTTCAGGCAGACAGCCTGGCACTCGACGCACAATGCTGTTCTGATCCTTCGAAGCCGCCCATAAAGTCGTATATTTATTGTTTTATGACAGGTCGGGTTATGCCGCCGAAATTAAGTGAACAGAGTTTGTTTAACTGCTTTGTTTTCACGTACTCTTATGAATAGCGTTTCCAACATAATGGTTTAAATGATTTATTATTTTATTTACGTATCGTGAAGAGATTACAACGCGAAGTCAATAAAAGAGTTTAGAAATGCATTTCTAACTTCTAGACAGAGAAATAACTTTACGAACGTCTATGAAATATTGTGTTGAATTTACTTACACTAAAATATGAACTATCGCAAAAGCAGACGGTTTTACGAGTTGTTGAAATTGAGCGTACTTTTATGAACCCCTCTTTATTTTCCGTCAGTAGATATTATTACGTAACAAAACGAATATCCCATTCAAATGATTTGTCTTTTAGTATCATGTTGAGACGATATGAAAGGATAAATACATGATAAATTTCGTTTTGTTTTCTTTCCTTAAGCATTGTTTAAGTAGCCATTTTTCTTTCTTGTTATATATTCGCCAGGTTTACTTGTAAGCTAACGTTCAAGTTTTACGTCTAGATCCTAGCTTTAGGGAAATTCATTGTCGCCACGTTCTCTGAACTAATTTATTGTAGCACTTTAGCAAACCCGATTCGGAATTTTCTAAAAGAATTTCAGACGTGTTTAAATGAGTTGATGATTTGTGAATATTTTTATTTGTGCGCTTTTTAGATATACGTTGAGTGTGATTTATTGTGCTTTATTTGATTTATTTATTTTGTTGCATTAATTAGTTTTAGAAAAAGATGTGATAAACAATAATTATATACCTACAAGTTTTTTGTTCTTCATATATTATTTGTAATTGATGATTGATGAACTATTGGTGTATTCTTTACGATAGTATTTTGTGTCCTTAAAATTATTATAGGTTTTAATGTGTGACAAAATGCAATGTTTTTTTGAGTTGTATATGTTTTAAAATTTTTATATTTTAAATTATTTACATTTAACAGTCTAAAGTATTTGATACTAAACATATTATAACAATATTTGTTTAAAAAACAAACTTTGTGTTATCGTTTAAATGTACAAAACATTTTACTTTGGAAACATTTTTCGCTGCGATTTAAACTCGTTATCATTCGTAGCCAGCTTCTTGAGTTCTTTACAAACAATAAATGCTTTGTCAAAGTTACAAGTTTAGAATTCTAGGGTCCTGGAGATAACCGACTCGTGTTTGTTTCAAGACGAGTTAGTTGGTACTTCGCGTTTTTTAGATTTGATCTTGACTTAACGACTTAATAGTACAATCCGCTTATTATGAGTTTGATTCCAATATTAAAGAAATTTTCGAGTTGCGAAGGTACAAGTTGCGTCGTTTAATCTGTAAAGAGATCGTGGGACAGGTAAAAGTAATTTTATATTATATAACAATTTAAGTATAAACGGTTTCTCGTTTCTAGACCTAAACTGATAAGGTTCTTGATATGATGTCTGTTGTAGAATGTTAGCAGATATAAAATAATATTTTAATTTAGCCAATACCAGATAAGTAGGGAAGTAAAAGACAAGTTCAGTGACACGGAATACCTATTTTTATAGTTCTATATACGAGTTCTAAGCTACGCCTACGCTAACGTACCGCTTTGCTACGGAGACCTACAACGCTACGTGGATGCTACGAAGCAATTAGGGACTGTATTAGGACGATTTTATATTAGTTTTTGTATTTTTTTTTTGTAGAGGAAATAGAATGCTAGAATGACATAAAATAATTTATATATACAATACCATCTTTATATAACCTTATATTCCCCTTTCTCATAGAAAACTGTATGACATGTAAATATAACCAATAATATAACTGTAGAGCTGCTTTTTACAGTCTCTCGCATTGTTTATATTGAGCTAGGCAGTGATGCGATCTCTACTCTAATCCAGCAACACCGGGTGTCGTAATAAAGGAGCACTTTTTCGTTGATCTTCAATAAAGGAAGGTGAGGGTCGATATATCAAGAGATTAGTCGTTTGCCGCCAGAGGGAGCGCTGAATGTAAAGTGCTGGAGTAGGCTTGTGCGCCTCTCGATATCGCCTTATGATAATGATACGATAAAATGTTATTCGATAAAATGTATATAAATAAATGGATAAAGAAAAAAAAAACGTGATTAAGTATTTGAACATATTCTCTCATAGCTAATAATTTGTGGCAAATAATGTGCAGGTGGGAAATAATGCATTAACTCTTAACCGGACTTTGAATTTATCGAAATAAAGAAATATAATATTAAATTAGTAACCTTAGTTTGATTTTTAATAAACACACCCAATAAATTATGTGTTGGCATCAACAATATACATTTCAAACTTACAACACCAATGTCGATAAAATTTTACAAAAATATATAATTATTATGTTGTATGTTTATCGATAACTATGAGTACGAAGTAAGGCACAACCCTACATAATCTTAAGGAACTCCATAAGTCAACAGCTAGCCGTAGAGCCTATCATATATCAGGTACAGCTGACATATTTGCTTGTCACGTAAGCTTTGCATATAGCTTTACTTCATACAAGTTTAATCATGGTTTTGTGCATCATTATAATTGTGTATAGAATGTTGTTATTAAACTCAAACAATGTCAAAATTTTGAAAATATTAAAGATATTGCACAATGTGTTAAAATCTTTAATCAATAGAATATTCGTACAAGTCGTTAAATCATTTTTGAAGTAGAAATAAAAAGTACATGAGAACAAGTTATTATAGCAGTAGGTACTTAAAACCTGTAATTTATATGTGAAACCCAGACTTAAATTTATCATAAATTCAATCATTAGCAACATGGTTCATTTACAACAATTTGTCGAAGCATATACTAACCAAATATGCGTATCCAATTACTTCTCAATCTCGTACATAGCAAAGTCAATATCTTGATGAACACTATCATATCTCGTCTACACAATACTGCACAAATCGATGGACGTCCCAAACGTTGGTAAATACTTAATACCTCACGAAACATGGAAGATTAAGAGGGGAAGCTGCACTTAACTTTTATAGACGGGGCCTTGAGACGGTGTGAAAGTTCGATCGATGATGGGGGCTCACTGAAAATTATAAACAAACTTCCCTTAGTCTTTATTTCATTAGCTAATTAAAAGGGAGGAAATACTAACGTAAAATGTCTGGGTTTCTTTTTGGACTTACTAATTGTGTAAGTCTATCCAACACTTTTTATAAGATGATATTATAATAACATACAAGCTTATAAAAGGAAACGTTTATTTCAGTTCATAATGACAGACTGAACAGATTATGTGTATTTAATATAACTGCATTGCTTGATTCATATTTATTTAAGATGAGAATTGAGAACACTTAACAGATACGCTACTTACGAAACAAATTTTTAAATCTCAAAACAACATACTAAAATATGTAACTGTTTTATATTATGTTAAAAATCATTTAACCTAACTTACAAATGCATTTATTAAAATCATTTGTCACAAACCCGCAGAATTCCCCTTACGATTCAAATTCATAAAGAAGTTTCATTTCACCATTAATTATCCTGCTCGCCATTAAGCCCATTGAAGGGAGCGTTCCGTACAAGTAACTAAGCCGATTACAATATTCGACTACGGAACCCTAACAACGCCCTGCTCACTTGTTAGCGACTAGATCCAAGTTTGTCTTGTTATAACTCAGTGACTAGACTTAAGTACGATACCGGAAAGTCTTTCTGCTCCGGAGATTTTATCGAGCTCGAACATGTCGCAATCCGATGTAGGAATATAACGAGTATTGTGCTTCTACGTGTATTATTCTGTCGTCATAATGTGCAATTAAGACTCGGAGACAAGAATTGTTCGCCAATTATAGATGTTTAAAACTTACGTCTTTAAACTGATGCATTCTATATATCATTTTTTAACCGACTTCAAAAAAAAGGAGGAGGTTATCAATTCGGCCGGTATATTTTTTTTTTTTTTTTTTTATGTATGTACACCGATTACTCCGAGGTTTCTGAACCGATTTACGTGATTCTTTTTTTGTTCGATGCGGGATGGTGTCGAATTGGTCCCATAAAAATTTTATTCGGATAGGCCCAGTAGTTTTTATTTTATGAGCATTTTTGTCTGTAGGTATTTGTAAATTTTGCAAGTGCAAGTTTGAAGTCGGTTGTTTTTAACGCAGTTATCACTTGTATATAATAAGAACGAACTTAATGCCTAACAGTTTTTATGTTATTAATTTTACAAATTCGAAAATGTATATTACAACCTTTACAAACCCCAGCTTATGAAGTTGTCGAAAACTTGCAGATAAATTATGGTCCGGAATAATTAATGTCAGTATAGGTATCACGAATCCAAATAGGGGAAAAGGCACGGGATGAAACAAGTAAAATTTTAATACATGTATACCTACCTATGATACCTACAAAATTAAACTTGATAAACTTATGAAGTTAACGTCATTAAGCACATACCAGCTTTTTTTTCTCATTAGCAATTCTTGCATAAAATCAATAAAAACAAACAACAGTACATGTAAACTTGCAATAAAAATATCAAAACGACCCTTATGATACCCGGCTCACATAAGGTAAATTCCGGGAAAGTTAAGTTAATCCCGGACCCGCGTCACAGTCTCCATCGGATTTGCTTAACAAGATTAGAGAGGCGAAAAATGCCAGACAATGCGTTCGAATTAACAGCGAATACGAATGTGGGCCAGTGTTACGAGTTTTACGCTCTTTTATTTACATTTTAACTGCGATATAAGAGCTTTGGAATAATATGGACTTGTGGGTGATATTTGGTACTGGGCTTGAAAATATTTTTTCTAAATTGTTTGAATTTAAATGAAATACTTTTTTGAATTTATGATAACATGATGAGCATATAGATTAAAAAAAGCGGGATTATAAACATATTATAATAATAATCGAGATCAACGATTACATTATGTACTTATTACGATGAATTCAATCTAAGAGACGATAATATTCTTCTTAATAAATAAAAATAATATTATGTATGACTTTTAGTTTTCCTCGCTACCTAACAACGTTTCAATCCCGAGCGCTGCCGTGTTCCACTAGTCTGTGTACAGTAATCAAAAACATAATTAAAAGCGTTTATTTGTTTTCTCTGCAAACACGTATGAATTTACTGGCAATTAAATGAGTGTAACATACGCGGAAAAATCGTTTGATGGTTCGAATTGAGGCGACCCTGGGGAACGGCTAGCACTGTAAATAATCCAAAAATAACGAGCAAGCAATTAAATACAGCTTTGAGCCAAACATTCAATGCGAAGTGTGATCAAAGGACCTGTCATTGGAATACGCTAATACCCATCAAGATTCTATTAGGTTAGGCGATTACTAGTTTAACGTTGTGTAGTTTTTAAATTGGATGCTTACGTTTGTTTAGTGGATGTTGTAAGTGGACTTGGCTTTGATATATTCAATTGTTTAAAGACTATAATGCTCGATCGGATCGACTGTGCTTAGCAACAATATTATGCAATTAACAGGTACACATAAATACTGCCTAAAAAAATTTTAAAGCATAATCTTCAGTCTATCTCAACAGTTTCTACCTAAACCGCTTGTACATTAATTGACGAATTACGCAATAAAATATTTCCTAACAGTATTTCATGGGAGAAGTGATTACGCAGCGGTTGCTAAGTTACAAATCCATCGCGCCGTAACTGGCAGAGCAATTACTTGCTCAGACACTTTTACATTCCAACAACATTCGGAAAATAGGAACGTCGGCTTGGATCCATGGTAATGGTATCACTGTAGCTTCACAAATGTACTAAGATATTTGTGAATGCATGTTATTATCCGTTTTTATTAAGGCAAAAAGCTGATTGGAAAACGGCTATAAAGATTTAAAGCCTCTTGTGTCCTGTTTTTTAAATAATGTTCTATGTATGCAATAAATAATATCTACTTTTAAAGTAAATACTTATTTATGATGTAGACTAAAAATAAGATAATTTGGTAGCACATGCCATATACATATAGACAGAAATAGAGTTTGGTAGAGTTTTAAATATAAATTAAATTTATATGTATTTCCATTAATTTTGTTAACAACATTAACAAAAGTAAAGGCGGCTGCGAACTTAATGCAATAAAGTCCAACGTGAAACCAAGTCGCCTTTATGGGTACATACCTACTTACAATAGAGTTTGGTAGAGCTCAAAAACATACATTTGGTTTATACTTCTGTTAAATTGCCCATAACATTAACAAAGACTGAAACCTAGTTAAATATAGTGGCCTAATATCAAATAGTTGAGTTATTCACACATTTCTGTCATACATCTTCAGTGTTCGCAGCTTACGTATTTCATATTCCCCTTTCCATAATCGTCGAAATTGGCATCATTCTACCGGTTCTCAATGACACAAATTGAAGCCCTCAGTAATTTGAAGCAATGCTATGCTTTAGGTCGAACAGGCCAGCTACGTGACCTGAATAGCGTATGCACTTGATTAGCCAGTCAGGTACTCGCTGATTGGATTAAGTGCTTGATTTCTATCGGTTTTTTAATACGGTCAGTTAGCGAAAATATAAAATTATTATTTATTATTAGGTTTATTTTTAGTGAGTAGTTTTATAATCAATATATAGAATTTAAAATATATTTTTTGAGGTCTGGAAAATAATTATTATTTTACACACACAACAAAACTGATATACAGTTAACAGTATGAATGATAGTATTTTCTAGGGTTTGATTTTACGCGAGTATTATACATTTAGAAATTAAAGACTTTTTAACGGATTTTAAACGCGATTTATTCATTCTATTATTTTCCCGACGTTTCGAACACTTTACAGCGAGCGTGGTCACGGGGAGACTGAGATGTTGTACGTCTTGATGGTCATTCAAAAATTGTTATTTGTGAACTACCTCCACCTATTCCTCCGTAGTTGGTATCTGGAGTATTTTTCCGGATGTTGGCAGTATTGGCTGATCGTGTCTTCTAGTCTTTTGGTACGTTTGACATGGGATTTTAAATTCTTAATAACAGGATCCCAGGTGTTAGAAAGTTTCAAACCATCTTCTCTATTGAAATTTGGATGTTTTTTAATTTCAATAGCCTCGCGCACAAGTCTTGGAAAAAATTTATTTTCTCTGGCAAGGATTTGTGGTTGGTCAAATCTTATGAAGTGGTTGTTGTCCAGTGTGTGTTCACATACCGCAGACTTCTTGTGACGCCGATGCTTGATATCCGCAATGTGCTCCTTCAGTCGGTTAGCAATGCTTCTTTTTGTTTGGCCGATGTATGAGAGACCACAGTCACAGTCTAACTTGTACACGCCTGCATCTTGTAGAGGAATATTACTTTTAATTGGTCTCAAGAATTGGTTTATCTTCTTATGCGGCTTATATATAGTTTTAATTGAAGCTCGTCTTAGGATTCTTCCAATTCTGTCAGTAACTCCCTTCACATATGGTAGGTAGGCCGGTTGTCTTTCAACTGTGTGTGGCTTCGTTCGACTCCTGTGATGCTGTGGAGGCGCCTGCAGCTTGTTGTTACGTAGTACTCGCTTGACATGCTGCAGTTCCCCGCTGAGGTGGGCAGCATCACAGAGGTGGCGGGCTCTCTGAAACAAAGATTTACCGACAGAAGCTAGTTGGCAAGGGTGGTGGTGAGATTCACCATTGAGGTACCTATCAGTATGAGTGACTTTCCTATACACTGTATGGTTGAGCATGCCATCCCGTCCCCTCATTATTAAAATGTCAAGAAAGGCTAGACGGTTGTTAGTTTCTAACTCCATAGTAAATTGGATGTTTTTATGTATGGAGTTAAGATGTTCTAAAAATGCAGGTATATGTTCAGTAGGGAGTATTGTGAAGGTGTCATCTACATAGCGTTTATACAGTCTCGGTTTGACTGGTGCTGTGGCCAAGGCTCTCTCCTCGAAGTCTTCCATAAAAATATCAGCGACAACGGGTGATACTGGAGAGCCCATGGCCACCCCATCAACCTGCATGTAAAATTCACCATTCCACAATAAATAGCCAGATGTTAGGCAATGTTCTAAGATCTCTGCATATTCTAATGGCATATTGTGTTCACCTAACCTTTTCTTAACAATATTGATGCAATCAGTCACCGGGAGATTAGTAAAAAGAGACTGCACATCAAAGCTAACCATAGTTTCATTGTTTGCGATATTTAGGTCTTTTAATATCTCAACAAAATGGTATGAGTCCTTAACATAAGCACTGGTGTTACCTCTGAGGGGAGCGAGCACCCTAGACATGTGTTGTGATAGTTTTTGAGTGGGTGTATCAATTTGACTCACAATAGGTCTTAATGGAGTATTAGTTTTGTGTATTTTAGGTAAGCCATACATCTTAGGAGGTTTCACGCAAGATGGAATAAGATACTTAGTGTCAAGATTTAATGTCGTTTTGTGTTTATTTATAAGGTCAGTTGTTTGTTTCATTACCTTATTTGTTGGGTCCTTGTCGACTTTTTTGTAGGTGTTTTCGTCCGACAGTATTTCCGACATTTTGTTGTTGTAATCTGACGTATCCATTATAACCGTTGCGTTTCCTTTGTCAGCTCGGAGTACTATTATATCTTCATTCTTTCGCAGGTGTTTTAAAGCGATAGACTCAGAGCGAGAGATGTTAGGTTTCGGCGGTTTGCAAGTGCGTAGTACACAAGATATGTCTTGCCGAATCGCCTCCGCGTCTTCTTTAAGAATGTTGTTTTTGAATAAAGTATCCTCCACATGACTTATTATTTCTTCGCAAGGTATTTTTTGCGGCGCAGGAGCAAAGTTTAAACCTCTATTCAGTACCTCAATAGTTTTGCTAACAAGAATTTGTTTTGACAGATTGACAACTGCTGTCACTTGAGGTTGACATTCAGTGACGTTTGGATACTCAGATGACATTGAGTTATTCTTCTTGGCCAGTAATTTTTCAAATTTTTGCTTTTGTTTATCCGTGCATGATTTGAATTTACTATGTGCACGATTATCTAAGATGTTCAAGCACAGCTGCCAATCTGTATCTAACATGAAATTCTTTAAGTTACTTGCTACATTTCGGATCTCAATGTTGAGCCTTTCAATATCCGATCGGTGTCCAGCAATTACTTTAGATAACAATTTTTGACTTGCCTTGTTTAGAATACTTGCGCTTCCAGCTATGTCCTTTTTCGGTGCTATTCGACAACAAACTGGGATGATATTATGTTCTCGACATTGCTTCATGAAATTCAGGGATGTCAAAAACCTCGAGCGCTTTGTCTTCAGTTCTTCTAAACGGCGAATTTTGTTAGCATTTTCCAGTCCGTACTGGTCTACATAGTATTTTCTAGGGTTTGATTTTACGCGAGTATTATACATTTAGAAATTAAAGACTTTTTAACGATGATATCAACACAGAATTATACATAAGTTCATATTACACTGTACGAAATGAACTCCTCCTTTTTGGTAACGTCGGTTAAAAATCTATTTAAAATGCCCATTGCATCGCGCCGTTACTATGAAATCATTGCCAATAATGGAATCGTATATTTGAATGAAATTACAAGGGCTTTACGGACTATATCGGCGGCAATCGTGGAGGAAAACGGAACAGAGCTCATTTACATATCTATAGCAATTCCAGTCAAGGAGCATCCGATAGTAATGTAATGGACTCCAGTAGGTGATCAAAACGGTATGTTACATTTGCATAATACAAAAATTTGTACGCTAATTTATAAGGAAGTGTCTTCGGATGTATGGAATAAAAGCTAAATAGCGTCTTTTAATAGAAGTGATTATGATATTCACATTTACATTAGCTTAAAAGCTAAATTGTGGTTACAGTTTTAAAAAAATAAACATAGACGAGTTTTTTTTTTGGTTGAATTATTCAGTTAGTTAAGATTTTCTTGCTTCACTAAATAACTACCAAATTCAATGAAATTCTCAAACATTATCTGTATACTTTGTAAGTCGCATAAAATAATAGAGACTTCAACACGGTTCATTTTGATAAGATGTCGCGAAGAGGACATTTTATAGATATTAACAAAACCTTCGTTTCTCTATAACAACTATTACAAGTGATAACTGCGTTTAAAACAACCGACTTCAAACTTGCACTTGCAACATTTACAAAAATGCTCATAAAATAAAAACTACTGGGCCTATCTGAATAAAATTTTTATGGGACCAATTCGACACCATCCCGCATCGAACAAAAAAAGAATTACGTAAATCGTTTCAGAAACCTCGGAGTAATCGGTGTGCATACATAAAAAAAAACATACCGGCCGAATTGATAACCTCCTCCTTTTTTTGAAGTCGGTTAAAAATTTATGGCAACTAGAAAATATCTTGAAAAGTCTTATAGTTCAATTGAATTATTATCAGGAGAATATTTCTTGACGTCGTATTTATTTAAAAGCTTACGAGTACGTAAGAGTTCTCTAAGAAATGACCTACGCAAACATAAACTATAATGTGAAATTCTTAGTAGTTCTAGTAAAGATGCTGACCTATATGAATAAAATATTGCGTTTTATATGGTAGAATACATTTTCATTAAAATGTATGTTTATTCTAATACATTAAAAGCAATATGATACATAATATTATATGAGACGAAGAAAATAATATATTTTTATCTTCAGTTAATCCAGACGTATTCATAGTCACAATGAAATGAGCTTTTATCGTAATTATGTATTTTTTAATTTACTTGCAAAAATATGATTTGAACACACGGTCGTACCTCCCTGTCTTAAATTATATTCTCATTTAAAAGGTAATGGTTTGAATAAGGTATACTGATTTATATAATTCTAATAATTCGCTTAACTAAAGTATTAAGTTGGTATACAATTGGCATTTTGTAGCTAACTAGTAACTATGTACTATCCACGCAGGTTCATCCAATTTTCCCAAACTCTAACAACGAGTTTGTGCAGGACCATTTCGATCTTCTAACACTTCCTCGCATTATTATGAATTATATTGCGTATTATTCGCACGTTCTATTATACCGCGAGCTAAATATCACTACAATAGATGCCATTTATCAGTGTACACAATAGCAATTCCTGGTAAACAGCATCTTAGCTCGAGCATCCGTGTATAAGATCAATTAGCAACTTCTCCTGTAAGTCGGAGAGGTATTGTGTATGAGGGTCGTTGTTTAATCATTTTGTGAAGAGCGGATAATACTATTACGATAACGTGCTGTTGTTAATGGAAAAATAATAGCAGAAAAAGGAATTTAGACGACGGAGCATATAGGTAATTATGTCGTATGCATTTTATGATCGAAGTTACGCATAAAAAAAGGATTCAATATGAATCAATATCAACTTTGAAAACCACCTTTTCATGTTGTTGATAGTTTCTTTATAAATAGGTACCTAGTCGGAATTTTAAAGATTTCCATTTAATATGGTTATTTGTTAACTAAGATTTACTAGTGTAGGTGTTACTGTTCGCAATTATTCCGCCTGGCTTGAAATGGAAAAGCAAAAAATCTATTTAAGTCAGAATTTGTAAATAAGTACTGCAGCTTTCTCTTGGTGAGACATTTTTCAAAATGGATGAAGTCGTTATTGAAATATTCAATTACGAACTTAATAATTATGGTCTTTGATCATTTAGTTTAGGCAGTCGTTTTAATATTATCAACATAACATAATTTCGGTGATTCGATAATAACATTAAATACACAGTATTTATACGTAGTTACCTTTACTCTATAACTAAAAATAAACAATCAGTTTGGTCGTAGTTCATGTTTGCAAATGGAGGGTTAATGGAATCAGTTTGGAAGCTCGTCAGTGTTGCTTTGGGTTGATTAAACTTAAATTAGGCAGTTATTTTAGTTCTATTTAACTCGTCTGTTTATTAATGAACTGGTCTCTAACTAACCTTTGGGTGGTCAATTAATGTTAATGCAGATGATTCAAATTCGATGATGTAGGTAATTTTTGGAGTAATCCATTATTACAGAAATAATTAAGTAATATAATGTGTGGTAGAAGAATTTGATGATTTATTAATAGTATCGATCGTATTCTTCGTATGGTATAATATTGTTGGTAACATGGTTGTCAGTGTGATGCCTTGAGGAAGATCAATTTATTTAAGTATAATGCAGAGGGAGCATTTCATTGCCCATAAATAAAATTGGTAACATAATATTTGGGATGCATCTTGTCGCATCTCTTCAGAAAAACAAGACGTAACTTCTTATTGTTAATATTTATAATATTATGTAAATGATTGTTCAATCAATCGGCTCAGATAAAGTTTTATTTACTCCCCGCCCGCAATGCCACAGCCAGGAGTGAAAATTTTAAAGACTTTTAAAAGATTCATTTACAGTCCATCATAGTTCTTTCGAGCGAAGATAAACAATAAATAAAATTTAATTAACAAATTTTTACCACATAGTAAACGACTCTATGAAAGAGAACGGTATTAAATTAATCTTTAATCTTTCATTCAATGGCATGACGTTAAAATCATAATGATTGATTACAAGATGAGATTGTTGTTATGAAATAATAGTGACCGCAACCACCGGACTGTTTTGTACCACGGTGTATTTTGTATAGAATTTTTTTATATTTACAATGGACGTTTATCGTTGTGTCCCTCGTGTTTAGTCACAGTTCAATGTTGTGGAAGTGCGTGCAGGCCGAGATATGACAGAAGCCCAAACACCTCATAAATATTGCTAACGACGATCGGATTAATTCCGGACAGTTTGAGATTTTTGTAATAAATTCCTTTGGTCCTCTTGTTGTGCTCGGATTATGTTCTATACACACTTTTAATACGAGTATGTTTAGAATTTTTTAATGTCTATGGAGTTGATATTTTTGTGCAATTTTTGTATTATTTTTTGAAAGATTTTTAGGTTTTGCAATATTCGTTTTAGGTTGCGATATTGTGAGCCTTAATCGCCGAAATACGATTTCAAGGTGATCCGATTTAATAGACTATTAAATTTGTATAAGGTAGACTCCACTTAATAAATAATGGCTTGCAAATTAAAATATCCAATCTCAAATATATTAATCGTTAATGACTTTCGAAGGTGTCAGCTTTACAGCAATAATAATTTATCATAAGTAGACCCTTGTAACAACCGTAACTTGAACTTAAAGCTATAGAGAAGAAATGTTTACATTTAATTAGTATAAGTTGTTGTAAGGCAATAACGCTGATCTTATAATTGTGCTGCGTTGATCTCAGGTGTTCCCGGTTTCTTGACGACTGTTTGCGCAGGGGAGCCTCGGGGGTCACTGCACAAAGAAGGGTGCTGGAAAAGAGAATGCGTGGAGCTGTTATTTGATATTTTTTCAAAATTATATTAAAGAATGTATGAATTGAAACTGAGCTTTTTATTGAAGCCCACAAGAAAGATGATTCTCAAGAGATTTTTCAAGTATTCACACTTAAAAATCCGTAGACGAGATATTTCCATTCCTATACATTTTAAAACTATGCATGAGTTAAACAAAAGTTCAAATATGGTAAAATGAAAACATGAGAATGTCATCTAATGATCATAATTAGGTATAGTAACAATAAATTTCATTATTTCAATAAATTTTTATATAAATTATTAACCAACCAATTATAGCACCCTGATTAATTACGGAAATAATACCATTTCACTAGTTTCATTGTACACACATCTTAAATCTTTAAATTATATTACCAATACAAAACAACACTTCACAATAGAATTATCTACCACACTAACGTTATACCACTATATAATTTACGTAACAATGCGACTCCTAAAATTTCTTGTCCAATTTGGAAATTACGTACGTCGAAGATTATCGCAGTGAGGGCTCGCCGGAAGCTGCACAATGCGGGGCGCACCGCTGTTATTATCTACCTGCTACGTCACTTCCGACCGCCCGCCATTCGAGAAAATTGTTGGGTATTCTACATTTAAAAATTATTTTTGCAAATGGCCTGTTTTAAGGTGGCTCTGGTTTTGTGAATCGCAAGTTATTCGTTTTGTATTGTTGAAGAGATAGAGGTTTAAGATTAGATATTATGTATTATAATCAATCACTGTAATAAGATGGAAAGTTAATTATGTAAATTATGTGAGTTTTTCATTTGTAACTAATATTTTATATCTATGTATTTAATGCTTTGTAATAAGAGAAAACCTACAATTTCAAAGTTCAATAAAAAAGCTCATGATAAGCGAAATACTCTGAATAATAACGATTATTCAGAGTATTTCGCTTATCATCTACTTAAAAGCTCGTGTCTCTTCGTTTATCTTAAAATCTAAAGTATATTTTATAACGCGCCCTATAAAGTAAACTAATCAAGTTACGCATTTCCTAGCGGTGTATTTATGTATGGTGTACATTTACAAATGTGCTTCTTATTATAGCTTTCCTCAAGATATCTAGAAGAATCTTTCGAAGGCCTACTAGATAACTACATAGATTTTTATAATAGTCTAGCGTTCGTAATCAGACTTTATTGTGCGCTCACGTGCCAATCCTGTCCAGTGTGCCTAGTGCGAGTTTTCATCGAGTACGAAACGTTACTATCGCGTCTGCGTCACAGCGTAATTTGTATGGGGAATCGAACAGCGCCCCTAGCGGACGTATGGGGAAGCTTTGATTCCCCATACAAATTTCGCTGTGACGCAGACGCGATAGTAACGTTTCGTACTCGATGAAAACTCGCACTAGGCACACTGTAAGTACTCAAGTTCTATCGAACTCCATAATTACATTGAAATATTAATCTTCCAAGAGAAATTTTACCTTCGGGAATAAAAAGTAATCCTCTTAAAAATAAAGCTACTTTTGGCTGCCATTATTGGCTCGTACTCAAACATTATGTAAAGTTGTAAGCAAAATGAAACAAATTTGAAATTAACTTAACTCCCGAGGCTATAAAACTTAGTTCACCGCAAAGAGATCCTAATTTATTATTGACTCGTAAAAGGTTTTGTTAATGGCCGTTCCTAATTAAGACGGTGAGGTAATTCCCTCCAACTTACCGAAACTTCACATAAAGTTTATAACAATGAGCTGATTGGAAGAAGTGTCAGGGTATCGACCGTCCTACATTGTTAAAAGCTTTTAGATTTAGCTGAAGTATTTGCGAAAGTATTTCAAATTTCTAAAGCTCTTCTAGCTATCTGGATATTCTATTATTTAGAATACCTATAGGTTAATAAATTAAATATCGATTTAATACCGTCTTAGATTTTTTGTTACTTATCTAGGTAGGTATTGTAATAAATATTAGCTTGCTTAGTTAAGACTGAAAATAGAGCATAGAACAACCCTATTAAATTTTCAAGAGCATTCAAGTGTTCAAAATGTTTAGTATTTTACACCTCAAAGCTTACGGCACACGATAGAATAGAAACAACGTGTTGGTATTACGGTAAACCTCAGAATGTTGTTCATCTTCACATCTGTATTCCATTAGCAAATACGGTTTAACCTGCCAACCGATTTTCCACTTTACTTTGATCCCTCCATCCCCCCTGTTGCGTTCTATGATTAGGTGTTCGAGGAGTGAATGATGTGTAATCATGGCTCTAATGAGAATGGTCGGCGTGTAAGACGCAATGTACGCCTGAGGTGCCATCAGGCAGGTAACGAGTAGGCGGGACTAGGGGTGTCGATATTTGATTAAATTTGCTTTAACGATATAATTTTATCGTAATATTGTAAATGTGAATCTTTTAGGAGGTATGTTTAAACTCAGTCGATTTTATGGGCCCAACAAAACTCACAAGCATAGAATGAAGTTACTGAATTTGATTAATATTTTAAACTATCTATACTTATCAAGTAGACGTTTTGTTAAAATAAGTATAAGTACTTTTTAAAAACAATTGAGTATTTTTCACTGACTAGAAACTAAGAAATTGCCCCTAGTAAATATGAAATCTACGTATTCATTATGTGACTATAACGTTATAAACACATATTACTTGACAAGATTAAAAAATAGCCAGCCCTACGAATGGAAACATGTCAGCTAGCCCGTGTAATCTCGTTCGGATCGCGCGCACGAATTTCATAAGTGCGCGGTCGAATTAATGGATGAAAACATTAACTCCAGGGAGCTCCCCGAATCTACCACGCTGACTTCAGGGATACATTTGCATATGACTAACATTAAAACTTTAAAGTTGGTAAAGTGCTCTAGGGGGCCACAATTGTAGTAGTTTATAAGAGTGGTACGATTTGTGTTCGCTTGCTGCTACATATTTCAAACGTCGCATTGTGGATCTTGGTTCCATTTCATTCGATTTTAAATACATTTAATGTATTCCAAAAATGCAGTTTTTATTGAAGCTTCTGGGGGTCTAGGGTTTTTTACACGATTATTTTTAAATCAAAAGGTTTGAAGCCTTTTCTTCGAACACGCCGATTTATTTAACTTAATTTAACAGGTTATAACAAAGTTCTAATATCCGCTAACTGTCAAAAAGAACCGGTCCCAATTGAGTGAACTATTTCGAGTGACGTCATCAAAATTGCTAGAAAAACAAAATCGGATAAACGCTGTCACAAGCTACGGTACGAAAAGACATAGTACTATCTAGTATATTATTATTATTCTGTGGTACTATTATAATAAGCTTGATAGAAGATGTGCCGGTAACCCCCCTGTTCCATGATTAAGGCCACTAATATTATGTAAAGTAAGTATTTTCTGGCTTTGACTTTTAGAAAAAAATCTAGCACGTTCATAATTTATTTCAAAGAGAATAAAGCTGCTACGATTTAGAAGAAATATATCTCAAAACAGGAAGTAAAAAAGAATAGCCACAAAACGCACCCCTCAACTTTGCTATTACTTTTCAACAGGCGCTACATTTGCGGTACTATTAATGTTATTGATGGCTTCTTCAAAAATTAAACTCGTGTGATAATGGATCAATCCGAATTTACACGCGATATGGTTATTATACTCAGCCTATAAACCCATTATAATATAAGCACGTTAGCTTAATCTAAAGATGAGCAGATATCGTTATTCATAATATATCAGTGTCTAATCGTGTTCATTTAAAGTGGAAAATTATGTTTTTAAGCGCAAATTTTTATGAAAGGACAAAATGTATAATCCCGTTCGCAGAGCGAGATAAACGAACAATATATTTTATTCAACAAGGGAATCAAACTTGACAAACTCCCATGACTGTTAAATGTGACGTCACAATCGCAAACTCATGAGTTGGGGCATCTCGAATAGCAATAATAAAGTTATGGAACATTTGAGTGTCCTCCACGGTCATTTCGAGTGTGTCGCGAAACTTTTCGACCGTGGCTTGTAGCGGTTTATTTTCAATTTCGCTTTTCCGACCACACGTACTGCGGTTTCATATGAATTTTGCACTTTTAGAATGTCGTGTGTGATATTGTTCTACTTTTTAACGCGTTAAAATTTCGCATCTCGTAGAACAGAAGGGGATAAGGGTTACTTTGAAAGTGAATTTTCATCCTGTACTTTTTTCTTGTACCTATATTATTTTATTTAGCCACCATACTATGCCAGATAGTAAGTAGTAATTATTTGAGCTAATATAAATTATGTAAAAAATATGTATAAATAATGACATGACAACTATAATTTACACGAGTTAATTATAGCGTATCATATATTGTCAGACTCAGAAACATTATTCGAGATCGTATCAATAATTACAATTTACAATACTCATATATAATAACATCATTATGGAATTACATAAAGTAACAATAACAACCGACAATCAAATTTGACCGGATTCACGTACAGTCAACAATGAAGATCAATCAGCAGTATGTTTTAAATGCACACAAATATATGCCATTAAAAATTACGTGAGGTACGTACAAATTGGTTCACTGCAAAGTAGCTAACGTAATGCCATTACATGTTATGTAAAAAACTGTCAATGCTTGCGTTGCTGACTGTACATGGTAAAGCATAGTCGACGTTTCAATTAGGCAATTGCTTGCTCAGAGCAGGGTATACGACAAATAGAGGCCCTTTGTGAACCAGCACCCTCTATGCTGTATTAAGTGCTCATGATTCCGACCAATACGCTGATGAGATGAGTGACGTATGCAATACGTTACGAATCTATGCTATATTGGGGCCGTATTGGGATATTGTGTGAAAGTAATCAACGTGATTGTATCCAAAGCGGGATAGGGAACCGTTGTAATTTACCAAATATAGATTATAGAGGCGAAACAATCGTATATCGAGGAATGAATGTAAGATTATTGAGTATTTATAGGCTATCTTGAATTAATTTCCCACAAAATTAATGACCAAATACGAAATATTATGCTTTCTTCTGTCTAATCATTAACTTAAAGCTCAGTTCGTTTATATAAGATAGCAGAAATATAGTTATTGGAGAGATAGAAATATTTTTATTCAAATAGTAAAATGTTAGTGACATTTTAAATTTT
Source organism: Colias croceus (assembly GCF_905220415.1). NCBI lineage: Eukaryota > Metazoa > Arthropoda > Insecta > Lepidoptera > Pieridae > Colias > Colias croceus. The sequence continues at coordinate 8,600,349 of NC_059541.1, read as the reverse complement.
ACTTACGTGGAATAAAATAAAAAGGGAAGTTAAAACATATTGGAAAGGATTTATCTGTCTGGGTAGAATCTAGATAATGTCATACGTTCGCTTTTTATTTCAGTGGCAGATGTAGGGAATGGCTTCACTGGAATCTGGATGCTATTTGTTTGGAGCAAATATTAAACTATAAATTAATGAAAGGGAAAGTGATGGAATTGTTTATTTGTGTTAAGATTTATCGACGAATATTGGAAACACAAGCATTATTTCTATATCTTCTATAATATAAAAATGAATCGCAAAATGTGCTGGTAAGCGCATAACTCGAGAACGGCTGAACCAATTTCGATAATTCTTTTTTTATTATATTCCTTGAAGTACGAGGATGGTTCTTATGGAGAGAAAACGTAAACATGTACCACGGGCGAAGCCGGGGTGGACCGCTAGTTTCTTATAAAGAAGCTGGTACACTAAAATATTAAGTGTTGATAAAAAGGAAATGTCGGAATGTTGAGATATTTATCAACTGCGAAATTCCGACTTTAAAAAACAAACTGCATTTTTAAACACATGGCTCACGTAACATCAACACAAACAAAAAAAAAATCCATTAAGAAAATAAATGTACAAAACGTATGGTAAATACGAATCGGAAACAAGGTAACCCAGCCTAACGTTATCAGCTGAATTTCAATGCAGACCACGTTTTGCTTCTGTTTTGGGGATTGGATACCCGCCCTGGTTTAATTTTGTCAACGATCGGCCTATAAGTAAAATATATGGATGTTTTTGCGCTAATAAAAAAGGTACCGTTTAAAAGTAGTTCATTTTTTCACCTTTATATTTTTTGCTCATGACAATATTAATTATACGTAGTATATTATTATTAGTCTGTGATATTAAGTATAAAATGTCGATTTATTTCGTATACACATTTTATAGTATTTCCTGCAATAACGAGCTTTTGATATTGTAATGAAAAGTGAAAATGTTTTTAATTTGCCTGGACATAAGTACCGTTACGAATGTAGTTGTCTATTTTAAGAGTTGCTACCTATATAATTTTTACACGCAAGTCTCGTAATCTTTGGAAATAATTCAAAGTAACTAATGGCTATTGATTTTTTTCTGATCATCTTATAATGCGTGACGATATTGGAATGAAGCCAGACTTTCTATACTACTGATCAATAATATTAATATTCTATTCAAGTGTTCATTTCACTAGCTGTACCCTGCGGTTTTACCCGCAGTGCTCCACTCTTGTTGGTCTTAGCGTGATGATATATAACCTATATCTACTCTATAGTCTTCCTCGATAAATGGGTTATCTAACACCGAAAGGATTTTCAAATCGAACCAGTAGTTCCTGAGATTAGCGCGTTCAAACAAACAAACAAACTCTTCAGCTTTATAATATTATAGTACCTATAGATTTATAGATTATTATTTTAGACTAGCTGCGCTCCGCGGTTTTACCCGCGTGGCTCCGCTTCTGTTGGTCTTAGCGTGGTGATATAATATAGCCTTCCTTGATAAACGGGTTATTCAACACCGAAAGAATATGTCAAATCGGACCAGTAGTTCTTGAGATTAGTTCAGCTTTATAATATTAGTATAGACTAGCTGCTCCGTGCGGTTTCACCCCCGTAAAAATTTAAATAACGTTTCAATTCAAAATATGTTAATCTATCAGTAAAGTTATTCGTCTATTTATTATGTAAATTTGGTGATTTCATTCTAATTCATTCTATTTATTGGAAATAATATAATTCGCCTGGTTTGTATCGGATTGTCAAAACACATTTTACTGCAATTACCTACTACAGTAATAACATACAATCTTTGTTAATAACTACACGTGTACCTACTACTTTAAACCTACTGAGGTTTCACATCACCTTTATTTGCATGATAAATAAGAAAAAAAAATAGATAACAAATATGAAAAGATATGGAATAAAAATTTATTTTACAATAATAACTATATGCAATGGGTTGTACTAAGAAACTCTAATCAACATACAAAATCATTGTTTGATCAACTCCATAGTTTTCTGCCATACAGCTTCCGATAAATCCGCATCTTGCGCCACTTTCGAAGGTTTTCTTAACTGACACTCCATATAATATCCACCAGATTGTTCCTCAAATTCAGGACTTAGACATAAATGTATGACCGTTTGTGCTCCCTCCTTTGGAACCTTAAAAAATATCGCTATAGCATTTTCAACAATATAACCTAGCCACGGTGGTACTTTTTGGAACATGTTGGTGCTCACCAAACCAGGATGCAAGCAATTGACAGTCACACCCTTTGGTAACCGCTTGGCAAGCGCTCGCACCCATAATATGTTTATTTTATTTTCTTATTTTCTTTATTTAAGGATCACAAAAGGTCGTTACATGTGTACTTAGGCTAAATACAGTTTTTTTATATACAAGTTGGCGTATGCACTACCGGTTATATGTGACCACAGCTTACACACAAGCGTTAACATAAATTTATGAAATTAATACAAAGTGATAACAAATATTAAAACAGCTTAATCATGCATATAAATATACCTGCACCAAGTGACTGGAATTATGCTGTTTTAAGAATTTAATTAGGACAAAAAAAGTTTTATAATCTTGTTCTTCATTACAGGCCATTTATCAGAAAAAATATCAATATCCACTAAATTTAACAACGAGTTATAATGTCTTAAAGTTCTTGTAATAGGTGAATTATATTTAGTATTTGTTTTACATGAGGGTAGAAAAAATAATTTATAAGAGCTAGGACGCTTCTGTCTACAAGGCACAGATATATTTATATGGTTAAGAAGTTCTGGACAATCAACTTTACCATTTAATATTTTATGCAAAAATGCCATATCTAAAAGTTTGCGTCTGTTATCTAAGGAGCATAATTTAAAAAACTTTAATCTTTCGGAATAAGAAGAAAGCTGTAGGTTGTGATGATAAGAAAGTAGGGACAAAAATGTTTAATAGCTTACTGTTATTATACCTCACCATGTAATGAGACTTCTTTTTCGCCGCTAAATCATTTAAATCCAATTTAGATACATAATGCAAGAGTGAAGATACAACGACGATCCGGCTCGGGGCTGATTCCTTCAACTTATCCAATAACAAATGAGTTAACAGAGCATGTCCAAAATGATTGATCTGCATGATCTTGTCAATTCCATCTTCAGTGAGACGATTCTCTAGAATGCCGACTCCAGCATTGTTAACCAAAATATGCAGCGGATCTGCGCTTTTGTTGATATCTTCGGCGAGCTGCCTAACGCTTTTAAATTTGGAGAGGTCCAAGTGTTTATGTTGTACGTGCGGGTTCCCCGTGGTGCTGATGATGTCGCTGACGGTTGCCGCGGACCGGGCGACGTCTCTGCTCGCTATGATTACCTTCGCCCCGCGGCTCGCCAGCTCCCTGGCCGTCTCCAGCCCGATGCCTGAGTTCCCTCCCGTCACTAGAGCCACCTTCCCGTTAAGCTTCGTCTTACATCTACACATTTCTTTCACTGGTTGGAAATAAAGCCGACATCCAATAAAAAAAAAAAATAAAGTCACTATGTAGAATAACACTTGTAAAAGGTAAACGATACTAAATATAAACATCGACATTGTGCCTCACGAGCGGTCGATTACTAAGTCTGTTGTGAAGTGATAAAACTTCACAACAGACTTAGTTAACTATAAACGTTTGTAATTGTTATAACTTGTACCTACTAAATTTATGTAGATGTGATTTAATTAATGTTTCCTTTATTAGATATTTTTAAAAGAATTACTAAATCTACTTAATTAAAATTCCATTGAAAAATATATCAAATTAGTTTTCAATGATGGGTGAATAGGTTAATAATAATTAACCAGCCTATATAAATAAAAGACTACAACGCTTTGTTTATTTAAATACGTAGCAGTAATGTATTATTTTAATGTAGGTAGAATATCATTTTAATGTAAGTAGAGCTTCCTAACTTCCTAGATAACTTGTCAAGGAGTAGGATAAAAAGTATCCTATTTTACGCCCAAGATAATATAAGGTTATACCAAGTTTCATCGAAATCGAACCGTTAGTTTTCACGCGATGTCTTCATATACAGACAGACAGACAGACGGACAAAAAATTTTTTTATCACATATTTGGGCTTAGTATCGATCCAGTAACACCCCCTGCTATTTATTTTTTCAATATTTTCAATGTACAGAATTGACCCTTATTATATGTATAGAATAGATAATATGAGTAAAAAAATGGGATTAACGTAAAAAGGTGCACTTCTTGTGAAATTTTTATCAGATAAACTGTGATTCATTCGCCTCTGACTTATCTTTGGAATGAGACATCCGTACCTAGGTAATTCGTGTCCATCGTAAGAATAATAAAATTCCAAGTTTCGTCCTATAGCAGAATAAACATTGGAACAAACATAATAAGTAGCTTCAAATATAATAAGTACTTAAGATTTGTGACGGTAATCGATCTTTCCCCGTTTTATTCATTGAATTGGTATTAATTATTTCGGTAGAAATATTCCTAAAATAGTTGCTAAATAAATGAAAATATAAAATATCAGTGCAAACGAATAATTGTAAGCAGCTGTATCACTCACATTCTGCAGAATATTTATCAGAATAACTTTGAATTGTAAAAGTCCTCTTCTTCAAAAATGCATATATCATACAGATATTTTTATGAAACAGACGTATACGTATGTGAACAATAAAAGTTCCTAAATGATAGATTAGGGGCGTATATTTTGATTCTGTTCGTGCATTAGTGAAATAGCTTTTCCATCAAGATTATACTTATCTCTCCTGACAGCGTTTCTCATATTATGTTCGATTTTGAGAACACTACTAATAATTGTTATTTTGGCTGTACAATTATTTTCTTTTTATTTGTGAGATGATTATCAACATCTGCGTTTGAATGGTTTTAATAAACTAGAACTAATTTAGAGCCTAAGTACTAGGTTTCCGCCCGCGGCTTCGCCCGCGCAGTCAAAGAGAAACCCGCATTGTTCCCGTTCCCGTGGGATTTTCGGGATTGCGTCATTTTCCCATTTTCGGGATAAAAAGTATGTCCTTTCTCGGGTATCAAAATATCTCCATACCAAATTTCATGAAAATTGGTTCAGTAGTTTAGGCGTGATTGAGTAACAGACAGACATACAGAGTTACTTTCGCATTTATAATATTAGTATGGATTTGATGACAAGTACTAATAATTGACCTTCAGATAATATTCGAAAATGTTTTCAAAACTATTTTTATCAGAAAACTAGAACTGTGATTCAAATTTCGTGATTTTGTTATAATACTGTTAAAATACTTCAATGATTAAAATGTTCTTAAACTCAAAACACTTCATTCAACTAGACTACTTTTAGAAACACTTTTGAATAGTCAAAATACAACATTTAATGTTAACCACCGGTATTTTAAATGAGCTACTTATTTAAATTTTTAAGGCAAAATCAATATAAACAAATACGCTACAAATGAAAATGTAGTAAATAAATCCTTCCATATCTTGGTTTTTACGTGTGACTTTTAAATAAAAAAAAAAGATTTCATATCAAGTACGTACATGGGTTTTGTTGGTAATTAGAGGGCGATAAGAAAAGGTACATTTATATCTTATTTTCATTAATATTTTACAATAAATATATTGCTTTGTTTGTTCTAAAATCAGTTATCGTTATCTAGGTTTATCAGGTAATACGTTACACGAAGAACATTATCTATAGGTATTCGAAAGTTATTTAGAGTTCTGTGACTTATTTTTAAATTTTAAATTGAACCCTTAGTCAGATGTATATTAATAGATACCTACGTGAAGCAAAATCTTTATACAATTTTTTTTACATTAAATTTACCACACTAACTAAAAAGTTAATATAGGGCAGCAGAGAAGAAACCTTTATTTTTAATTTATGAAAATACATTTAAGCAATAAAAAGACGCATAAATCTACATATTTTGATTATAACTTAACTAGAAGAGTTTTGCTTGCTTGGCGACCACAACGCCCAGTGGTCAAATTAATTATTTAGAATTTACTCAAATTTTGGTTACAAATATGTGAAATAATCGACTAAACATATTGAATCAATTCAAAATTTAAGCAAGTCAATTTATACAAGTAAATTATTGTAATTAAAAAAGTATACCCAACTCATTATGCGAGATCTACAAAGTTAACTAAAAAAGTCACTAATCTTAAATAGTTAAAAAATAAAAAAATGCAACAGAACCCACAAAAGTTTAGCCTTTATTTTGCAGCACACGTGTTTATCAAAGGAGCTAGTTGATCGACTGTTCAGTCGAAGTTGAAGCGTGATAAAGAGTGCTAATTCGTGTTTTTTGTGAAAATTTAATTTAACAAAATCTTTAGGATTTCTTATAGAGTTTAAACCATGGACAAAAATGTAAGTTCATAAATATTTTGTACATTAAAACAGTAAATTTTTATCTTATAGTAAATAGCATTTGTAGTTATTGAAGTCTCCTATTTTCATGAACTTTATTGTATTTGTTAAAATACAACCATGGTAGCTTTTTATAACAAATACATACATATACGTCATCAAATCAATATTATTTGATAAAAGTATGATGTCATGAACGCTACCAAATAGATAATAAAATAGTGTATACGTGTCCTTCCATTTGTAAGTGTAGTTTTTCATGATAAGCGTAAAAATAATTAACTAACGGGTGTAATTATTGTGTAAGTGGCAATGTTCGATGTATAAGCATGTAAAACTATAGTTGTTTATGAAGCTATAATATAATTATTATGACGTTATTAAGAACATATATATCGATCGAATTGAGATAGCAGTGAAAAGTATTAGAGTCAATTGTAATCAGAGAAAATATACCTCTATGAAATAGGTTATGAAAAAAGAAAGCTACGCCTAGTCAATGTACTATCGCACGATTGTATTCGGTCTATGACTCATTCCTAAAATAAATAGTTTTAATTAGTTTTAGCTGAAATAAAACAATTAAGAAAATGCGTTTAGAAACAGTGTTATAAACTAGAGCCAATAATAATCAAGATTCTTTGAAAGTATACTTAATATCAATCACCGTCATCTTAAAAGCTAATAAATAATAATCAGTATATTATTATCGTTCCAAAATATTTCTAAGAACACTATCTTAGTTTATGAAAAAATGCAGGTTCAATTACCGCTTCATGATAAAGGTTAATCATTATTAAAAAATGTTATACATAAAATCAATCTTAGGCACGTGAATTATAAATACTATTATATCAATTATCAATCATGTTCATTTATCTCCTACCACACTTTTTCTCTTAGAATAATGCAATAATATTCAAATTTTCAGACAAACATGGGTAGTGAAGTACACACGTACCCACCTCAAAACCCGCCACCGTACCCTGGTCCGCCCACGGACTATCCCGTCACCAGTCAGCCTCAAGCCATACCAATGCAGACTACAGTCATCCAAGGAACCAATATGGTCCCCGTTATAGTCACTAATGCTATGGGCCCTAACTCCGCGATAGTTGTATGCGTCTCTTGTGGCCAGCACATAACAACCAGGGTGGAAAGAATGCCATCTGTTAGAACGCATTTATTTGCTCTTTTAATTTGTTTGATTGGGTGAGTAATTTATTCTTCTGGCTTCTACTTTAGCGGATAATTGATTGGTGTAAATTTGATGAACCAGATATAGATTATAGTTTACATTTGCGTGGATCAATGTGGCTCTCGGATCAACAATGCGTACCTAATCCAAAGATTTCGTATGTTCATATGTTGTGTATTATCATTCTATTGATATTTATTTTTCACATACCATAAAGAAGTAATAATTAAAACAATTTACTGCTTCAAAATGTGAAACAAATAACGACGTCGATTAGCGTTTGCGTGTGGAAACTCGTTGCAATGAAGGAATAACCTTCGAGAGACCATATAATATAACATTAGCATATTCTTATTATTGCACATACGAAGTAAAATAGTATGAATTTCTCTATCTTTTGTATAGATTTTACGTCAATAGTAAATAATCACATAATCGTGAAAACATGCAGATAATACTCGATTGAATATTATAGATTAATGATAGTGGTATCTATTGATTGAAAAGTAGTTTAATAACGATATTTATCAATAGGAATCTTTATAAAAACTGTTATTCCGAAATAGCAAGTATTAAGTTTACATAGTTACAGTATACATGTGCCGTGTGGAATTATTAAAATATAGAGCGATGAAACGATAATAATTTGTATAAAATATGAAAAGCGAACGTTTCATGAAACTGTTTAATAACATGCAAATGTTTTGACTGTAACCAGCTCATGTTTTCCATTAAAATATAACGCCGGTCAAACAATGTGGTCTTATAAATTTCTACAATAACATAGAAACAAAGGGCATTTAATGGTAATTAATTTTATAAGGTATATTTTTTTTAATTAGGTACGTTAAAAGTTTTGTAGACGTAATGTCTAAGTAATGACTATTCATCAATATTTTCTGTCGACTCTATCTCAATGTGATTAATTGAATACGGTAGAAAATAATAGTAATAATGAAATGGATATAAATCCATATCTAGTCGAGAGATTTCTTATTTTATTAATTATAATATCTTGAAAAAATAATGCTGCTCACGAGACTTATTTTAAAAGGAATTATGAGTTACCTAAAAAAAAAACTTTTTATTCCATCCTCGCAACAGTTTAATTTCAGTCCCAATAAAGACTTTGTTAATAAATACTATATTAAAAACATTGTTTGCATTATTAATAACATTTCTTATTTGTTTACAGATGCTGGCCGTGTGCGTGTTTACCCTACTGTGTGGAGTCTTGTAATAATGCCGACCATTATTGTCCTAATTGTAACTCGTATGTAGGTTCATACCGTGGAGCGTAGTTCTTGTATTGTTTTTATTAGTCACGAAATGAATAAAAATAATATAACGCTGTTTCTTTATGGTAATTCATGTATATTATTGACCATTCAATACTTATATATAGACTATAAATATAATGTAGTATTTACGAAATATTGCTTGTAATAGAAAAATTATAAAAAATTTAGTCATAGAGTTGGTACCCAAACGAACATTGAAGGCTATTTTTATTTAATAAGTATATCCATGTGATACGAGTAATATCTTCGTAAAATTACTCCTTATGAAAATTAGCTTGATATTTAAATAAAAGTGCAATGAATGCGTTAAAACATTAGTATGTAAAGACAAGGAGAAAGATGGCATATAATGGTATTTTCAAACCTATTTATAACAAATTACTACGTAGGTACGTATTAGGAATATTACTATAATCTTAACGAACATTTAAATATTTAATTATTATAGTTATAAGACTAGAATAATTTATTTTAAAATTAAAAAAAAATTCTGCATGAAGGAATATTGTATTATGTTTCTGTGTACACAGTACGTAATTAAGATACATAACATTAAAAGTCGGTTTCACTACTGATAATGTCCTTCATGGAGTATGGACTATTAACGCTTTTTGGCTTATATTTTCTTATATTTTTATTATTTGAACAAAAAAAAACATGACCAATCATAACTTCATAAATTATGCATTGCAGCATGATGAATTTTTCTTATCGTTGTTTTTAATTGTTATAAAATCATTCATAATGTGATTCACTTGTTTTTGTTTATTTATTTTAAAACGCGTACCCTTATCTATATTTTAATGTTCATATGAAAGTAATTTTCTTTGAGTGTCACAAAGAATATAATTAATTTATTTTATTTCATTTTTTAATAAGTTGTGCTTTGTATATTCTAAGTCAATATTATGCATTTGTTATTTAATTTATGTAATGTTTTGATAGATTATTCTAGTACATAAAAGTGTAAAATGCATTTCTTTTATTATTTAACTAGTTAAACGAAGTCAACCAAAATTTAGTACAATTATTAACTTGCTATGTTTTCTTATTCAATAGGTGAATAAGAAAACATAGCAAGTTAAGCTTTTTTGGTGTGTTATAGTTATAAAAAATATAGATGATAACTTGCCTACATTATACGATTTTTTTTCACAATGAAAATAAATGTTATTTATATTGACTTCCTTTTTTTATTTTTTACAAACATCATTCCTAAATAATCATTCCCTTACTATATGATGATGAATTCTCATAATAAATATTTTCATATAAAATGTTGCCAAGCCGCCACTGTAGGGTTTGTACTCTGAAAATTTTAAGATCTCATTTAGAGCCAAAATGTAGAGTAATCTCACACTCTCTCTAATTAGTGTAGCTAACTCTACATCTATTTACTCTACAACATCGAAACAAACTCTACACCTCAGTTAAAATATTTGGAGCCTTGGCTTTTAATCCGTAAATTTTAAGTTTTTAACATAATAATTATATCCCCACATAGCTTAAAACAAAGTCGCTTTCAACATCCACTCCTATGTATGCTTTAATCATTAAAACTACGCAACGGATTTAGATGCGATTTTTTTTAAGTAGATAGAGTGATTAAAGAGAAAGGTTTTAGTATATAATTTATTAGGTTTTAGACAAAGCGGGAGAGGCCGCGGACAGAAAGCTAGAAAAAATTTAATATAATATTAATATAATTATCATCATCTTTTGCAAAGCTGCATGCAATAGGGTGGACACCTCTTGGGTGCTTTGCAAAAGATGATGATAATTTACATTTAAATATTATCTCAAATGTAAAAAATTCGACCTGTTACGTTTGTAGCTTAATATAGATGTGAATGATATGAATCATATTAGATAAAGATAACGTTTGATAAATTTCTTATCAAAGAATAATATCAACATGATACACAAATTTTCAATATCAGTCGATGCGAAAACAGTGCCGTTTGGAGGAAAAGTTATACAAAAGAAAGAATAAAGGTAATTTTCAATTATTTAATATCTCATGTTATAGTTTATAAGGACATCTTTTATATAGATAATTTTATGATCGATAATATTGTTACGCATAAAGTGATTTTATGAAACAACTTTCCGTTTCTGTGAAAACCGCATAAACCAATTTTTTGACCTTCGATTTTGATTTGTTTTTCAGTATATAAAGAAAGAATAACGTTTTTAAGTACAATTTATGCATGGGAGTCATTACATTTTACCATAACTTCATCATCATAACATATCATAACGTCATTAGAATGTCCCTCAAAATAATTACCGTATTAATGTTTAACCTAAAAATTTCAGGATAAAATGGCAGACGAAAAATACCCTAGCCCACCACCTTATTCGCCTCCACAACCAGGTTACACATCCAACCAACCAAGTTACACATACAACCAACCAAACACGGCTGTATCCAGTCCACCACGCACCATCGTCATAGTGGACAGTCCACCAGTCATAGTGGTCAACAATTTGGGACCATATCCCACATCCTGCTACTGCAATACGTGCAAGCAGCAAGTTACAACATATACGCGGACGGAGACTTCGTTGAGGACACACGTGGTCGCTGGGCTCTTGTGCCTTTTTGGGTAAGTCGTACTAAGGTTGTACTAAACAAGCGCCCATCTGGGCTGATTCTCTTAGCGCCAGGACTAGACCCCTTCTGCGTCGTCCGCAACGGGTCATGGCGCTAAGAATATCGCGGGCATATCGGACTGTCTCTTTTGAAGCAGCCTGCGTGCTAGCCGGAACCCCCCCTTGGGAACTTGACGCTGCGGTACTCGCGGACGTGTACCGGCGAATCGCTGGGTCCAGGTCTTCGGGGCTGGAACCAAACCCCGAAGAAGTGTCGCGCTGGAGGGCTTCGGCTCGCGAGCGTTTGATGGAGGAATGGGTGCGGCGGCTCGAGAACCCAACTGCAGGTGTAAGGACGGTGGAGGCCATCCGGCCGGTCCTTTTTGAATGGTGCAGCAGACGACATGGGGCTCTCACGTTCCGCTTGACACAGGTGCTGTCTGGACACGGATGTTTCGGACGATACCTGTGTCGAGTTGCGATCCGGGAGCCAACCATGACCTGCCATTGGTGTCCAAGCGAGGAGGATACAGCGGACCACACGCTGAGTGTGTGTCCTGCGTGGTCCGTGGCTAGACAGCGATTGGTCGCTGCTGTGGGGCCGGATCTCTCGCTCCCGTCCGTGGTTCGCGCCATGGTTGGAGGCTCCAGGTCCTGGCGTGCGGTGGTCGCCTTCTGTGAGGAGGTGATGGTGCGAAAGGAGGAGGCGGAGCGGGTTCGCGAGGGGAACCCTCTCGCGGACCCGATGCGGCGCCGGCGACCCTTTAGGCGCCGACGCCGAGTCGCGGTCGCTAGCGATCGCGACCTGCCTCCTTAGCGAAGGGCTCTGGACGATGGACCGGGGACATGCTCCATCGTCCGGGGCAGTGAGGTGACATGAGACGTGTTCCGCTCATGCCGCCTCGCAGATGAAGGAGGAGGAGCGCACGTGTGCAGCCATAGGTGGTAACGGAGGTGGGCCCGTAACCGGGCGTCCGCTGCCGGAGTCGTGGACGATTTCTAAGAGTACCCGCGGCCCCGGCTAACTGCGCGGCTCGACGGAATACAGTGGGGTTTTAGTCGGTAAGAATCCGACATAACCCTTGGCTCCTTCCCCGGGGGCCGTGGGTATCTTTGGAAGATTTCCCCACTATAAAAAAAAAAAAAAGGTTGTGCTAAACAAGAGATACCTACAGATATAATCTATAAAAGAGTATACCCCGAGAGAATCTTCCGTCCTTTTTGGGCACTTTTATGATGCTGATTTGGGACCTAGTAAAGATATTACCCTAGTAAAGAGTGACAAATGTCTACCGTGTTTTACGAATCGAATGAATAAATTTAGTGTTTCAAGGAAGCAGGAGATATATTCCACAAATAAAATAATAAACATAATAATTATTAAAGAAGCCTTATAATCTTGCTATACGGACAATCACGTCCAGTTAAATGGTGGTATAATTAAATACCAGCTAGCTGCTATGTGAAGAAAGGAGAGTATGGACTCTATAATATTCTCTCTATAAACTTTTAAGCTATTGCATAGCTTTTATCTCAGACTTTGAGCGCGGCGAACAAATGTAAAAATTCCGTAACGAAAATCCTAACACCCACCCCACTCCAACTGGCACAGCGATGCGATGCTATGCAATAGCTTTACAGCGGCAGTCCTCGAGTGCCACACGTTTTTTTTCTTGATATTATTTAATTAATTTTTACACGCTATGTTTCTAAAGATTTTCCGATGTTTATTTGTGATAATATCTAGACAAATATATCCATTAAGCATTTTATAGCACTAGACAATCAAAAAAATAAGCGTTTATAATTGTTTTAATTGTTAGGTGTTTGTTATGCAACTTTACTGACTTTACCAAGGTTAATAAAGGTGCCCGATGTTTGTTGTCTAAGTTAGGGTCAATCAAGTTTGTAATATTGTTTATATATTGTAGGTGCTGTGCTGACGCAGGATTTTCGGCCGCGTCGCACAGTCACATAGCGTCGCCCCTCAGTTGTCCCATAGCTCGCGCCACCGACCCACGTTTTGTAGTTAGTGAATATAAATAATATATTTTTGTGTAATTTAGAAGAAATATAAAATTTAATTGGCCGCTATCTTTAATTTCATCTCCCTACACACAGCTACACTAAATTGGTGACCCCGACGTGATCTCGACCGGCGTGATATATCGACGTGAGTGTGTAGTAGGGAGAATAAATATTCAAAATTAATATATAAATATATATATACGGACAACTCAAGAAGAAACTACAGGGCGGTGGCAGCGGTAAAATTTAAATAACTAAATAAAATTTAATAACACATAAAAGTACATATAAAAATTAAATATCACCATGGAACCGGTTAAAGAAGAATTTGCAAGTTTATCGTCAATCTCCATTACGTCCCGCATCCCAGATTTTTGGAAGAAATCGCCGAAAATATGGTTTATACAAACGGAAGCAGTTTTATCGCCACAGAAAATGTCAGATGAAGCGAAATACCAAATAGTAATTTCTAAATTAACGCCAGAAGTCATCGAGCAAGTCACGGACATTTTAATTAGCCCGCCGGAGACAGGAAAATATGAAAAATTAAAAAGAAGATTATTACAAATTTTTGAAGAATCGGAAGATCGACAAATAAAAAAATTAATTGGCGAAATGGAATTGGGTGATCAAAAACCGTCACAATTAATGAGGAAAATGCAAGATTTGGCGCGTGGACGAGTAACAACAGAAACACTTCTAGTTTTATGGCAAAATTTATTACCGCCGGCAATAAGAGCTGTGTTAGCCGTATCCGAGAGTAAAAGTGAAGATATTTTAGCATCAATAGCAGATAAAGTTATGGAGAGCATGACACCCTTAAACTCGGTATCAGCAGTTCAACAGTCCAGTTTAAGCAACAGTCCAGAAAATAATTTGATTGGTGAGATAGAAAAATTAAATAATCGACTGAGAAGATTGGAAACAAGAAATAATACATCAAATTTTAGAACGAGGTCACGATCCAGGTCAAGAGGTAGATTTCAACGTAATCAAAGGCATAATCCCAATTGGCTTTGTAAATACCATTACAAATATAAAAACAAAGCGACGAAATGTGTGAAACCGTGCAACTGGAAACCTAGTCAGCGTGAGAAACCAGCGGAAAACTAGCATCGGTGCAGCCAGCGACGGGTGCCTGCGACCGAGTCTACAGAAATAACCGTCTCAGTGTTTTGGACAGAAATTCAGGACTAAACTTTTTAGTTGATAGTGGTGCAAATGTGTCCGTCATCCCGCGTAGTGTGGTGTATGGTAAGGTTTATGCAGAAGGTAATAAATATAAATTATTTGCTGCTAATGGAACGGAAATTAAAACATATGGTATTCATTTTTTGTCTCTAGATTTGGGTCTGAGACGACCGTTCCGTTGGATTTTTATATTAGCGGATGTAAAGCAATCAATTATTGGTGCGGATTTCTTAGCTAATCATAAATTATTAATTGATTTAAACGGACGTAGATTGATTGATCAAGTAACTAATTTGAGTACTAAGGGAAATATCTCAAATTCTACTGTGCCCACTTTAAAAACAATTATGGAATGTCCATATTCCGATTTATTGAATAAATTCCCTGATTTAACTAAACCTATTTCTTACAAAGAGACGCCAAAACACGATGTTTGTCACTATATCGAGACGACAGGACCGCCGGTGCATGCGAGAGCGAGGCAGCTTCCTCCTGACAGGTACGTAAAGGCTAAAAATGAATTTATTGTTATGCAAGAGTTAGGGATTTGTAGACCGAGTAGTAGTCCTTGGGCAAGTCCACTACATATAGTTCCCAAAAAAGATGGTAATATTAGCCTTGCGGTGATTATAGACGTTTAAATGCAATTACGAAACCAGATCGTTATCCAGTACCACGTTTACATGATTTTACATATATTTTGGGTAATAAGAAAATTTTCTCTAAATTAGATATTAATAGAGCCTATAATTCTGTGCCTGTTGCAGAAAATGACATAAAAAAGACAGCAGTTATTACACCTTTTGGTTTATTTGAATTTATGCGTATGCCATTTGGTTTGCGAAATGCTGCGCAAACTTTCCGACGTTTCATGCAAGAAACAGTTTTAAAAGGTTTAGATTTCTTATTTATTTATATCGATGACGTCATTATCAGTTCAGAATCAGAAAGTCAGCATAGAGAACATTTAGAGCAAGTTTTTGATCGTTTTAATCAATTCGGTATAACTATCAATTTTTCAAAATGTAGTTTTGGTCAGCAAAAATTAGAGTTTTTAGGTTATGAAGTTTCTACCGAGGGCATTAAGCCGCTCGAAGACAAGGTTAAAGCAATTTTAGATTTTCCTAAGCCTAGTACTATAGAAGAACTTAGAAGATTTTTAGGCATGTTAAATTTTTATAGATCTCATATTCCTCACTCGGCTGAACATCAGTCAGAGTTAAATAAATATCTTGGTAGTGCGAAACGGAAAGACAAAAGTAAAATTAATTGGAATAAATTAGCAGAGCAAAATTTTGAACAATGTAAGATCGATTTGAAAAATGCAGTTTTGTTGACATATCCTTCCTTAGATGCTCCATTGTCTCTTATGACTGACGCTTCAGATACGTGTATAGGTGCAGTTTTACAACAAAAAATTAACAATATTTGGTGTTGAGTAGTGCCTTTGCCCCCGAGGTTGCCCAAATAATAAAACCTTTCCTTCAACTGCTTTATTACTCTTCACAATACATAAGTGTTATTTATGCTAGCCGTTATGCACTACTGACTTTTTATTCTAATAAATCTAAAAAGCGTCGGGGAAACAATGTGGACGCACACATATACAAAAAGCTCGATCAGCGAATTGTACATGTGTGTCCCTACATTATTCCCCCCCTTTTTCAAAAAAAAAATTATACACTCCAAAAAATACAAAGACAAACACAGAAATTACCATAAAATACAAATGAGATAACAATGCAATACTGAATACACATATGAATTCGTAATATTTCTTAAATTTATATCAATAAAAGATATAGGTAACATCTAAACGGCTTAGCCTAATTAAAATTGATCGGAATACACTTACTATTCACTACACGAATTTATCCATATGTTACAATTAATACAAGTTTAATAAAAATGCTAAATGAGTGACGATATTATTACCTATGTAATCCGATATAACTTACTAAGTAAATAGGTACTAATTATTACAAAAACAGGAAATACTAAATAAGCATCTTCAATGCGTAAAAACAAAACTATCGTATTACTTTATTCTTTCGCAATTGTTACACAAAAATGTAAAATATGCACAATATAATGTTAATCATATTTATGTAAAACATAAAATGAAATGATTAAACAATAATATGAAACAATAAAAACTTTTACTTCAAAACGTTGTATAGTGAACAATTAATATAAAAATTTGTATAAGACGCAATATTACATGTAAACAAATATAAACTTACATTCTAACAAAAATGTATATAACACACAAGTATAATAAATTGAATTACATACAATACAGATAATACTTCGAATTAAAGACAATAGCTAAATACTGTGTGAAAGTACTATATCGCAAATCGCACGGGTCGTCGGATTACGCGACCGCTCCTAGTTACGCTTATGAGTGGCGCATGCTCAACCGACTTCGATAAAGATGTATTATGTGGAACAATATTGTTCTCAACTGTAACATCATCTTTTAATATAAAGGCTGGCTTTAACCTGTCAATGGAAACGCGTGCGACTCTATCCGGAAATTGTATTTTAAAAACTTTAGAACTACGTTCTAACACTTGATAAGGACCATCATAAGGCGGTTTTAGAGACCTGTGTACTGCGTCATCTCTAACAAAAACGTGACTACAACTTTGTAAATCGGAATAAACGAATATTTTCTTTGCGTTCGTCTTATCTCTCGTCGGACGATACTGAGATATAGTTTCACGGATTTTCTCTACCAAACTATAAGGATCGTTTACATCACAGTCATTTGTAGAACTATCGTAGAACTCGCCAGGCAAACGTAAAGTTTTACCGAAGGCCAATTCTGCGGCACTAACATTACTATCAGTTCGTATTGCTGCTCTCAACCCTAACATAACAGTGGGTAATTCGTCTAACCACGTTTTTTTACTACTAAGCAGTCTCGCCATAAGGGCTGCCTTCAACGATCTATGCCACCTTTCCACCGCGCCATTACTTTGTGGGTGGTAAGGTGTAGTACGAATTTTATGAATACCCAAAAATGACATTAACTTTAAAAATAGACTCGACTCAAACTGACGTCCTTGATCGCTAGTAATACGGACGGGACAACCATACCTAACTATCCATCCTTCATAAATATGCTTAGCAACGACGTCTGCAGTAATTTCTTTAACGGGAAATGCTTCAGGCCAACGCGTACATCTATCTATAATTGTTAATAAATATCTAAATCCCTGTGGAGATGTCGGCAATGGACCAACTAAATCCACATGGATATGCTCGAATCGCGAAACTTCCGGGAACTTTCCTATATCCGAAACAACGTGACGCGAAATCTTCGACCTTTGGCATGATACACACGCTTTGGTCCATTTCCCTATATCTTTATTCATACTAGGCCAAAAAAATTGTTTAGTGACCATCTTCCGAGTCGTACGTATACCGGGATGACTTAGATTGTGAACACTATCGAAAGCAATTTTTCTAAAATACTCTGTTAAATAAGGTCTAATAATATTATTTGAAACTTCGCAATATACTCCTTTTTTACAAGTCGGTAAATACATTTTCTTAAATTTTACATTATTATCGCTATGCCCACTACGTGTCATATTAATCAAGTACTCGTCTTTCGCTTGCGAGTCAGCAAGTTCGTTGAAGTCGAGTACAGTCGGGCAAACAATTGTTTCTACGCGCGATAAAGTATCGGCTACAATATTATCTTTACCGCTAATATGCTGTATGTCGACCGTAAATTCACTTATAAAAAGTAATTGTCGCGTCCTTCTAGGCGTTTCTTTACTGTCATTACCTATTTTAGAAAATGCATGACATAATGGCTTATGATCTGTATATATTGTTAAAGGACGGCCTTCAAACAATTTCCTAAAATATTTTATAGCTTGAAAAATCGCTAGTAATTCCCTATCATAAGTAGAATACTTTTGCTCGGTAGGCGAAAATTTTTTGGAAAAATATCCTAGGGGTATCCACTTACCTTTTACTCGCTGTTGCAATACCGCACCCATACAGGTATTGGAAGCGTCGGTCATCAAGGCTAAGGGAACATCTAAAAGGGGATGTGACAATGTGACGGCATTTTGTAGTTCTATCTTACATTGCACAAAAGCATTATCACTAACATTGTTCCAAATAATTTTCGATTTATCATTTTTCTTAGAATTTACTAAATATTTATTGAGTTCGCATTGATGTGACGCTAAATGAGGTAAATGTGGTCTATAAAAATTGATCATTCCTAAAAATCGTCTTAAATCCGATACTGTGACGGGTTTAGGAAAATTAACTATGGCCTCGACCTTATCTTTGAGTGGTTTAATTCCATCTACACTCACTTCGTGACCTAAGAATTCTATACGCGACTGTCCGAAGCTACACTTGCTTAAGTTTATAGATATGCCGTATGTATTGAAACGTTCGAATACTAACTTCAAATGTTCTTGATGTAAAGTCTCATTTTCGCTGGCAATTATGACGTCATCTAAGTAACAAAATAAAAAATCGAGACCTTGTAAAACGGTATTGTTCATAAAACGTTGAAACGTTTGTGCGGCGTTCCTTAGGCCAAAACTCATACGGGGAAATTCGAAAAGTCCAAAAGGGGTAATAATAGCAGTTTTTTCTATATCGCATGGGGCAACTTTTATGCAGTGATAGGCTCTATTTATGTCTACTTTTGAATATATTTTTTTATTAGCCAATATAAAAGTGAAGTCGTGTAATCGCGGAACTGGATATCTGTCGGGCTTTGTAATTGCGTTGAGCTGTCGATAATCTCCGCACGGCCTTAACTCGCCATTCTTTTTAACTACGACATGAAGCGGGCTAGCCCAAGCACTTTTAGAAGGCCTACAGATACCTAATTCTTGCATAACCCTGAACTCTTCCTTCACCTTTTTGTATCTATCCGGGGGTAACGGTCTAGCTCGAGCATGAATAGGTGGGCCGCTCGTCTCTATATAATGCAAAACGTTATGCGATGTAGTTTCTTTAAACGACATCGGCTTAATACCTAATGTCAGGAAACATACTTAATAAATCGTAATACGGATGACTTTTGCACACAGAATTTAGCGATTGTTGCGTACACGAAACTACGGAGGCTAATACATGTAAATCGGTAACTTGATCTATTAACTTTTTTCGATACAAATCAACTAATAATTTATGATGTGTTAAAAAATCAGCTCCCAATATTGGCTTTTTGACATCTGCTAAAATAAAATCCCAACGGTACGGTCTTCTTAAATTAAGATTTAAAACAATTGATTCAACGCCATAAGTTGCAATTTCTGTACCGTTAGCAGCGTATAACTTAAGATCGGATCGACATAATTTATTGTATTTAAATGGATTTCTAGGTACGGGTAAAACGGAGACATTGGCACCGGTATCTACTAAAAATTTTAAGTTAGTATTTAAATCTGTTACCATGAGACGGCTGCACGGCGTGATGGTACAGACCTCCGCCGTAGTCTGCACCTGCCTCGCTAGTTTTCCGGCTGGGCGGCTGCTGCGCTGGGGCTGGGGCTTCTCTTCCAGGCACACGGTGGGATGCACTTGTGAGCGCGCTGCCGGAACCTGAAGTGGTAGCTGCACAACCAGTCAGGTGTGCCGGGACGACGTCGCTTCGAAGATGACCTTGAAGACTCTCGAAAATTGCGTGACGGTGTTCTGGGTCGCCGGTGTACCGCTCGTGATCGTGAGCGCTCGATGTTTGAAAGACGCACGTTGATTTTCGCCAATTCCGCCGCAAGGGTGCCGTAAAAGTTAGATGTAGACATCGCCATGTTAAAATTTAAATTCTTCCAATAAATCTTCGTCTTCAAAATAATTTTATTGTTATAATTTCTTGTTGTTCTTTGTCGGGGTCACCAATGTTGAGTAGTGCCTTTGCCCCCGTAGGTTGCCCCAAATAATAAAACCTTTCCTTCAATGCTTTATTACTCTTCACAATACATAAGTGTTATTTATGCTAGCCGTTATGCACTACTGACCTTTTATTCTAATAAATCTAAAAAGCGTCGGGGAAACAATGTGGACGCACACATATACAAAAAGCTCGATCAGCGAATTGTACATGTGTGTCCCTACATTTGGCAACCTTTAGGATATTTTTCACGTAAACTTACGGAAGCTCAGCGTAAATACAGTACCTATGATAGAGAATTATTAGCGATATATTTATCAATTATTCATTTTCGCAACATGGTTGAAGGCCGCGAATTAATAGTTTATACAGATCATAAGCCACTTTGTTTTGCATTTAGTAAAATAGGTACAAATAGGGAAACTGCTCGAAGAACTAGGCAAATTATGTTTATTAGTGAGTTTTGTACAGATATTCGTCATGTAACAGGTAGGGAAAATATAGTCGCTGACACGTTATCGAGAATTGAAACAATAACATGTCCCACCGTGTTAGATTTCGCAGAACTCGCCCGAGCGCAGGAAACGGATGAACAACTTGCAGAAATGCGACACCGGTCAAACGTAAACAGTCAATTTACACTTAAGCGTGTTGCAATGTTCGATTGTAATAAACAAATTTATTGTGAAACATCCACAGATAGAATTCAACCATATTTACCTAAACAATTTCGACGTTTAGCTTTTGATGCTGTGCATAATTTAAGTCACCCGGGTATTAGAGCCACAAAAAAATTAGTAACAGATAGATATTTTTGGCCAGAAATGAATAAGGATATAGGAATTTGGTCTAAAACATGTATTAAGTGCCAAAGAGCTAAAGTCTCAAAACATACTGTATCCGATTTAGGAAGTTTTCAAGGCTCGAGCCGTTTTGAGCATATACATATTGATCTTGTAGGGCCATTGCCAATTTCATCAGAAGGGTTTAGATATTGTCTAACAATCATAGATAGGTACACCAAGTGGCCCGAGGCTTTTCCTTTAAAAGAAATTACTGCGGAGACTGTGGCAAAGGTGTTGTATGAGGGTTGGATTTGTAGGTTCGGTTGTCCCCTTAGGCTTACAAGTGACCAAGGTCGACAATTCGAAAGTAATTTATTTAAGCAGCTTATGTTATTAATGGGAATACAAAAGTTGCGGACCACCCCATATCATCCACAGAGCAACGGTGCAGTAGAGCGTTGGCATAGATCTTTAAAAGCAGCGCTTATGGCTCGTTTAAATTGTAATTCATGGGTTGATGAACTAGCAACAGTATTGTTAGGGTTACGCACAACTGTTAAATTAGACACAGGCGTAACTTCAGCTCAAATGATTTATGGCAGTAATATAAGGCTGCCTGGTGATTTTTATGACACAAGTAATATAAAACCGTGTGACGAACATAGTTATGTTGATAAATTGAGGTCGATTATACACAGTATGAAACCGGTACCTAGAATTAATAAATTACCGTGTAAAATGTTCATTCATAAAGATTTAATTGATTGCGAATATGTATTTTTAAGAAATGACACCGTACGGAAACCATTACAACC
Organism: Colias croceus; assembly: GCF_905220415.1. NCBI lineage: Eukaryota > Metazoa > Arthropoda > Insecta > Lepidoptera > Pieridae > Colias > Colias croceus. The sequence continues at coordinate 8,578,124 of NC_059541.1, read as the reverse complement.
GCCGTATGATGGGCCATATCGTGTCATTAGTAGAAGGGATAAAACTTTTAAAATTCAATTAATGGACAGACAACTTAACGTTTCAATAGATAGGTTAAAACCTGCATACGTTTTACCTGATGATAATAATATTGTGACTAAGTTCACAGGTAAATCTGTTAATATGAGTGATAGTAAAATTAATGATTCGCTACATACAAAAAAGGTAATTAAAAAGGTAACGTTTGAGACAGACAAATCCAGCTGTAAAAATTATGTTACACGATCAGGGCGAATACGAAAAACGGCAAGTAAATTTATGTTTTAATCATGTACATAGCCATTGTTATTGCAACCATGCAAAGTTGCAAATTGTATGTTGTTGTTTTAGGTCACGTAATTCTTTGAATTTAAAGAATGGTTATATTTAAATATTTTATTCAACATTTTTATTTTCAAACTATATACAACTAAATATATACATTTTATACAATTATTTTTCTATATATTATAATATTTTACGATTTTACTATGGGATTAAATCAAACCAAGGAAAGTGTTGTCATTAACGAAAGTATTTCCAATGTTTCAAAGCTGGAAAATAAAATTAATATATTTGGAATCATAATAATTTTCATTGCAGTTATATTAACTATTTTTGTTTGTTGTGTTTTGAAACAACAGTGTATTAAAGTTGCTAGTAATTGGTTTAAAAAAGAAGTTATGAGTACTACTAGCTTATCTGTTCCTGAAATCAAGGTGGAAAGAACACGAGAATTAAATAAAGTTGTGTATTAACAAACGTGTAAGTTATATTTCTTTGTGTGTTATTAAAATTTTAATGTCATGACGTTTCATATATTGCATTGTTATTGTATCTATCGTCATAGTGTAAGAGACGGGAACAATTTTAATTATATTTTCGTATTAATTGTGAATGATTTTATTTGCATGTTAATGTACTAGGTACATGATACCTTAATATTATACATTGCGTATTTTTTTATTAATAATGTTACTTTACATTATAATGTTTGTGTGTATGTAATGTTATGTTGTTCGACCGTAGGACTTTATTAGATTGTATTGTTGGCAAATGGCCGCAATGATGCCAAGAGAGGACATCATAACGTTATATCAAACACCATGGCTGCAGACTAGTAATTTTTATATGTTAAGTATCTTTTTTAAAATAAATGTTCGTGTGTTTATAAAAATGTTTCACCGACTCCTGAACTAATCTTGTATTATGTTTCACATTGTTATTTTTTGTCTGTCAGCAGAATTGTTAGGGTTCGTTGTGCGAGTTAGTAATCTAAATAAAGATAATTTAATTTGATTTTGTTTAAAAATGTTCCACATTTTTTTTTGAAAAGGGGGGAATATTGTAGGTGCTGTGCTGACGCAGGATTTTCGGCCGCGTCGCACAGTCACATAGCGTCGCCCCTCAGTTGTCCCATAGCTCGCGCCACCGACCCACGTTTTGTAGTTAGTGAATATAAATAATATATTTTTGTGTAATTTAGAAGAAATATAAAATTTAATTGGCCGCTATCTTTAATTTCATCTCCCTACACACAGCTACACTAAAATATTATATATTTTTGTTTGTATATTTAATTAAACATGAAGATATGAATTGTTACCTATCTAATAAGTACCAAATTCTTTTTTTATTACATTAGATATATAAAAAAATAATATGTTCACAATCGCCAAAACTACATTGTGGCAAATAACTTGGCTAACGTTAAATAGTATTTAATCAAATATCAACTGCCAGTTTCAAAAAAATATTATTATAGGTGTGAAAAAGCTAGCTTCAATCAGAGACTAGGTACTCTATCGATGTCTAACCAAGATGTCTACACATTTTTTTATTCAAATATACAATCTGCCAAATAGCTAGTTTGTGCATGATAAGATGATGATAGTAGTGATAAGTAACAAATATTTGTAAACAATAACATAGTGTTTTAATAATAATTTAACAACTATTTATTAATTATAATATCAAAATTAATTCGCAATACAAATTCTATTTAGAGAGAATTATAATGTGACTATTAAATTATTTTAGTTTCATTAATAAATAATTAAGGCACGATATTATTTATTTTCAGATGCTGGCCTTGTGTTTGGATACCGTATTGTGCAGATGCCTGTAAAAAAATTCAGCATTATTGTCCAATATGTAATACTTATTTGGGCTGCAATATCTAACAAGGAAAAGGGAAGCCAGAGTTTCAAGGATAATAAATACATTAATCGTCAATACGCAAGTGGAATTTCGTTAATTAAAGAATTTTTAGTAAAATGTAAAACATTTTTATGTGGGTGTCCATTTATGTATAAAAATATAAGAAATATTATTCTTTTTTTGTTTAAATGAACACGCTAATCTCAGTAACTACTGGCCCGATTTGAAAAATTCTTTCGGTGTTAGATAGCCCATTTATCAAGAAAGGCTATTGATTATATTATATCACCACGCTACGACCAACAGGAGTGGAACCACGGGTGTGAAACCGCGGGGAGCAGCTAGTGTAAGTATTTTATTTTAAAAATAAATCTAATCTGAAAATCGCAATCTTTTCTAATAACATTTGCATTTAATTTAACACATTATTTTATCGATAGACTACATATTTTTAAATCTTCTTGCGTCATATAAATATTTATTATAGAGAATCCACACAGAGCGAGCCACCTCGATACTCGATAGATGTTGTCCTCGGGAGGCAGGTCCCCCAGGACGTGGCTTTTCCGAGGAAATTCGGAAGAATTCTCTCGCTCTGTGTGGATCCGCTTATTGGTTTGAAAAGTTATATCAATTATACGGTATGCATAACGATTTTTGCATTTTGACTCAAGCATCCATACTAATATTATAAATGCGAAAGTAACTCTGTCTGTCCGTCTGTTACTCAATCACGCCTAAACTACTGAACCAATTTGCATGAAATTTGGCATGGAGATATTTTGATACCCGAGAAAGGACATAGGCTACTTTTTATTGCGAATTAATATGTACCACGGGCGAAGCCGGGGCGGACCGCTAGTTTTCTATAAATATGTCTGTATTCATTTTGCGTATTGTTTTGGGATAAGTGTTCACAAAGTTTTTGTATATGTATAACCTAGAAATAATAGAGTTCAGAGGACTACAAGAGTGAACTTGAGTGCTAGCTAGCTGTACACTATCTAGCTAGTATATCTTCTGAAGAATATCTTAATATATATAAATCTCGTGTCACAATGTTTGTCCTCAATGGACTCCTAAATCACTAAACCGATTATAATAAAATTCGCACACCATGTGCAGTTCGATCCAACTTGAGAGATAGGATAGTTTAAACACGTAGGTACCACGGGCGAAGCCGGGGCGGACCGCTAGTCATATTATATTTGTCTGAGATTTTTTACTGCAGATACTTTAAAGCATTATTAAACTCGCGTTTAGCTCTACTAGTCCTCTTAAATATTGGGCTAAGTCGATTTATAGAGAGCAGGTTAATTATTTTCTATGCTTATTTTATATTATATCAATATAAATAAATATAATATCTATTTATCGGATAAATTTAAACATAATTTTATAACTTTAAAATTTCTGATAACTTTATTTATTGTTTTATTGTTTTCTAAGTACAGGGACAAGTGTATAAGGAACATGATCATAAAATTAAATGGAGAGATTTAATTGTATATGGGGTTGGGATTGGTATTATAGATTATAATTTCATAGATCACAAAAATGTATACATATTATATTGATTGTACTTTTCTCGGTTTTATTAACTATTATTATGTCGTTTCTATTGTATACCTATTTAAAATAAATGGATTAAAAAAGTTAACTTTTCTTTTATTATGGCAAGTTGAACGTTTTAAATTGTGTTGATACTTTTTTTAAAGTGTTTAGAAACTAGTAGAAACGGCATTAGTTATCAGGTAATAGGCATTTTGTTCCTTGTAAAAAACTACAATTGACTAGGAAGGCACTACGTGCAACTTTTTATTGAAAAAAAAAATCAACTTCAATGTCTTACTTTTTTATTTGATCTCTTATGAAAAAACAAACTAACCTTTGGCTTTACGATCATTAAGTTTGTTTATTCTGTAATATAAATTGCATATTGTTGCATATTCGAGAGGAACAGAAATAAAAATATAAACAGGTGCTTAAATGCAGTTTTTATTTGGAATTTGTGTTCAAAAACATATTTATATTTATGTTCGAAGAAATTTGATGATATTTGAGAAAAATATAGTCTTACGGTGCATTACGAGTGAATTCTCGTTATAACTTTTGCTCTAGCTCTGTCTGACTGTCTCTATGTTCGTTTGCAAAATGCAGTTACATAGATACTGTCATTCATACCTTAGAAACATAATGTATTTTCTTCAGTAATAATATTGCGGTCTATACCATGGTAGCGATTTATTTATAACCCACCCAGGGCTTTTCAGACGGCCGATTTCTAATAGTGTAGCTAATTTCAAGTCCTTTTTTTCCTAGATACTTTTCACATCGACCAAAGACTAAAGATATTATTTTCCTCAACATTCCCTGATTTATAAATAGGTCACACAGCTGTATACTGTTCTTGGTGGTGTTGAAGTGACGTGTTTTAGTAATCGTAGTGCTATTCCCGTTTGAAGTAAACTATTGTGGTAGTTTATTTATTTAAAAGGTATGTTTGAACATATATTATTATGACTGAACATGTGTACTTTATTTTAAACATAAAATTTTCCTGTCAAAAGATACGAGTAGATTGTGAGATATCACTGTTATTACATATTCATGTTTTAATTGTGTTGGCTATAAAATCATTTTATTGATAATTTCGCTATCGATTGATTGATATCTATGAATTCTTTGAGAAACCCCGCGACAAGAGCAGTGACTTTAATTATAATTAATATAATTCTTATCGTTTATTACGAATTAAATATTTACATTAGATTAAAGTGTACCTCACATGCTATGAGATGTATGGAAAATATACATTCTACGAACTAGTTACATTAGAGATTAATTTTTTTATATGGAAAAGTAGGTGATCAACTCTCTGTGGCCAGCTATGCCTGATTTTATTAGTCACATTGGAAATCGAATCTTGTCCCCACGATAATCATTCGATGATTCGATACGCAATCGAAGGCAACACAAATACTAAACATAAGTTAAATAAATGGTTAGCATAATGAACTGTAATAAAATCATGAATTATTGAAGATATTGTGCTCATCCATACGGATATAAATTCTCAGACGGCTTTTTGTAATCGATCGTGATCTAAAAAATAGACTAAAACAAATTAACCTTATTGAATACAGCTGTCCTTGAACTAGTAAATCGACGTGGCTCTGACCCGGTTGTTATTATAGTTCGTGATAGAATCAGTACATATACATTATACATTGTGTATCTAGATTAATGGATAACGCTTGAATCTATTCTAATACCAGTAATACGTGTAATGTATTACGCAATAATACTACAAAAATAATAACACTATTGTGTTGCCGTCTCTAGCAGTGGAATTAATATACTTATGAAGTTATTTTCTATAATCTAAAGTGCATTATTATTTTGCTATACTCATTGTAATTAGCTCATGGTCAATTACTATTCAACAATATTATCATTATTTATAATAAAAATATATGAATAACAGAATCAATAGTCATTCGTTAAGATTTGATTTATATTTTATAGTTTACCTCAATGTATATATAGTTAAATCTTCACTATTGTGCAAAATACCCATACTAAGCAATTTATTAATCAACGTCGAATAACCAGAATGAAACTAAAATAGGTACCTACTAAACAAACGTTAACCTGTTGAGCGTATGAATGAATCAGGGCCAACTCTAAGTGTTTCCTTCGCTGTATGAATAATTACAACTATAAATACGTCTCCAGTAAAATATACTGGAGTATCAAGGGTAATAACTCCTACCAACCAAGCCTGGGTGACTCATGGTGACGTCACAGCTATTGGCCAACACTGGCCTGACCAATTACAATCACGTTCAACAATTTAGTAGCTTGTTGCCAGTGAATGTGTCGAGTCGCTATTTTATAACTTGAATATATTGAATACAGGTATGTTTTAAGCCATGTGTGTATTTTAAAATAACCAAGAAATGTAAAAGAATATCACGTTAATACTATAATTATTAGAAATGATATTAATTCTTGATGTTCAGTGCAGTTGATTTGGAGGAGATTGTCATAGTTTTTTTTCCTCATGTTTTGCCGGCAGGCTTCGAAGAGTTTTATAGTGTGTGTACATAAAGTAAGGTTGCAACTAAGTGAAAGTTTAAAGAAATCAGCTTGCTAATATTGTGATTTGTGACTATCAAGATTTCATTTTTTTCTATTATAGAATCAAGTTGGCAGAGTTAAATATGTTAAATTAAAAATTTAATTTTGCTCGAATAGTATACGTGGTAACCTAATTAAAACATCATTTGATTATACCTAAAAGATTTTTTGATGTGTCGTGGTCTTTATTATCTATGAAATAATGAACCGGACGAATAGATAGAGTTAAAAATAATAATTATTATTTTATAATAAGTGTGACATTGGACATTGAACTGTTGTATTGTTGAAACCTATTTGAAAAAATAAGAATAGGTTTTTGCGAGAACTGTGTGATGTGCATGCGCAGGCGTCCTTGAAACTTCTCAAATATCTATACGTAATATGACAGGTGCTTGGGTTTCCTCGTTATTTACATTTACAAGAAACTTAATTAGCAGGATTTTACACGGGTTCGACAGATAGAATCAGAACAAAATCTTGAGTTTATCCATTACAAAAAAAATACATTTTAATCAAGTCTTTCATATACCTAGTCGAAATGAAATTACCTTTAAGGAGACGCTATAAAATTTCAGATAGTTACGATTACAATTACAATTTCTGCAAACTCAGTCACAGTGTAATTAACTGAACCTACCTAGTCTAAATAGGTAACATGTTAAGACGCTGATAACAGGTAGTGCGAATTGCGAACTGTAATTTTTAGCCACTCCCACGTTTTCTAAGGGATACCAAACCTCTATCCATGTATCGATACAAAGAGGAAGTAGGTATACCAGTATATTATTTGAATCTATGAATTGTGCTTATTCGAGTACTGTGTTCGAGTATGATATACCTAAATATCGCCGAAGCCAAATTCGTGCGTGCGTGGTATAATATGAGCTCAAACTTTTTATAATAATATGTAGGTATATCTAACGATGAGGTTCTAATTGGGTACGAACACTAGATATTGCTTTAAACACCGTATCTAATGTAGGCATGTTCGATCTTTTACAAAAAAAGCACATTTTTCCCTGACTAATTCAAATTTCTATTACATTATACCACATTATATCCTGTACAACTTAGCTTGATCCTTTTGACAGACGGGAACCTAATGATGGGAAATAGAAAACATCTAGTAGTCCAACAAAAGCGTTCTAAAATACTTGTAACTGTGACGGTGAGTCAGTATTCATAATAAGGTAGCTATTTAATTTTACAGGGTTATTTTTGGATCTCCCGCCAAATTTTAATAGGTGGTTCAGACTATGACATGTATGATGTATCGAAAAGTAAAAAAAAATCTGAAGTTAATAATGATTTTGTTTGTAATCGCTATTTGGAACAGTTACTGCCTGTTATTCGTATCCCATCCGTACGACCGATGCTTAGATCATTACTTAATGATCTAAGGACAGATGTAATATTGTAAAAGCGTCTTATTTTTTTCAGTGTTCCTATTTTAATTTTATTTTGAAGCAATAAAAAATCTTAAAAGTTTCGGATAACGCTTGATCTTTAGGGAATTGTATGGCATATGTAATTTTTTATAATTTTTAGCATCATAAGCAAATTGCAAAAAAACCATTGACCTATGTCGATCAGAAAAATTTACATCTGTTAAAGTTGTAATTGTGGGTAACGTTTAATTGCCTCAATTTTGTTGTAAAATCCTCAGAAATTAATACATTTCTTTATCTTTTCAGCAACAATGAGTAACATCGCACCTGTGGGTCCAAAACCGGGGACCTTGATCTGCCCATCTTGCCGCGCGAGCGTGGTCACCAGAATCGAGCATAAAGCAACTACCAGGACACATATTGTAGCCTTTCTGTTATGTTTATTCTTGTAAGTTTTATTTTTAATTTAACAAGAACTTTGATAGAAATTCGTACGTGCAAATCTATACTAACATAGATTAGTATAGATTTGCACTATAGAGATATAGATCTATACTAATATTATAAAGCTGAAGGATTGTATCAATGCGATATCCTCAGGAATTATTGGACCGATTGGCAAAAAAGTTTACCGATAGATATTGACATGATTCTGATTATAAGTATACTACGTACCCTACTTACGGGCAAAACCGGGGTCGACCAGAAATTGTTCATAAAGAGAGATGATAGAGCTTTTTCAATATAGAATTAGAGTACATGTAAGGAAACATAATATTAACCATAAATACAATATGTACGTATAACATATAATCCATACTATAATATTATAAATGCGAAAGTAACTCTGTCTGTCTGTCTGTTATTGAGTAACGCCTAAACTACTGAACCAATTTGCATGAAATTTGGTATGGAGATATTTTGATACCCGAGAAAGGACATAGGCTACTTTTTATTGCGAAATATGTACCACGGGCGAAGCCGGGGTGGACCGCTAGTCTTCAATAATTAATTGTTGTGAAATTTCTCAAAAGGAAAATGATACGAAAACATATGACGCAGACATACATATTCATGATTTGAAACGCGAATTAGATATTTTTTACACGGCTTACCTTGTCACAGTTATTATAATTATTAATTACCTATAGTTGTTTTTTTTGTTAATAGTTTGAGAATAATCTGATAATAAACGATCGTGAAGCATTATATTTTGACTAAAATAAAGTACAACATCTCAAGTCTCAATTTTATTCCAAATCTATATTAAATCTAGAATTTAATGGAATTTTTCATTTCGCTTTCAGATGTTTTCCATGCATGCTTAAGAATTAGCAGTTATCTTTAGTTAATTGTGTTGTTTGTTGCTGTTAAATGTTTGCATCTACAATCGGTAGATAATAAGATAAAGATGTTTACATGTTATGTCCCTATTTCTCTCGTAAATACACAATACCGAGTTTAAATTGATTAAATTCTTATCAATTTTAAAGTATCGCTACTAAATGTTTCAAATTAAATGAAACGATATTATTGGTTATTTACAAAGACATTCCTCGCTATACGTCTTCGCACATTATTGATGGAAAAGCACCCTTAAAGTATGATTGGTTTCTTTATTGCCAGATTGATAATATACATACTAACATTTTTACGAATGCCTTAACAAATAAGATTTTGCATAAAAAATATTTTATTATTTTGCTGCAACATTTTGCATAAAAAATATTTTATTATTAATGTAATGGAACCTCTAGAGTCTAGAGCATAATATTAATAATTTTGAAATATACAATTCATTTTTAATTGCGAATTTAACATTACACCCTATTTAAACAAACATTAACCACGAGTCATTTTGGTTCATAAATAGTCTTTAGTCCTATGACGTGGTTCTATAGTTGGTTGAAATATAGGCTATTGGCCCATGACCTCATTTTTAATACAAGTGTTTTTAATTAATCTAGTAAGGATCGTGAGAACCAAAGCATTCTTATTTAGATAAATGGTTAGTTTTTATATATTTTTCATTATTAGTTTCATAATAATTATAATTAGATTGTTATTTCATAAGGTAATCTATTTTTATGTTTAACTTCTTTTTAACATGTAATTCTAATCAACTTTAAATTTTAATTTTAAAGGTATAAAGTTATATAATTCTTCTTTTCGAATATATTTTATTGAGATCATACTACATATATTTTTGTAATATATTGATGGTATCCATTGTGACATAAATAATTTCTAATTTCATTGACTAAGAATTAAAGATAGATAATATTATTGTATATTGTTATGGTTTTCATTCGAAATTCGTTTATTTGGCAGATATTTCATAATTTTATGAATTATAACTATATTTTATATGATTTATATATACATCCACTTTAAATGGATATACATTTTTAAAAATCGTCATCACTACATATAAAACAAAGTCGCTTTTTCTGTCCCTATGTCCTTTTGTATGCTTAAATCTTTAAAACTACGCAACGGATTTTGATGCGGTTTTTTTTAATAGATAGAGTGTTTTGAGAGGAAGCTTTTAGTATATAATTTATTAGGTTTTAGACAAAGCGGGTGAAGCCGTGGGCGGTAAGCTAGTATAATTATCAAATACAATCTACATTTTGTTTGTCGTTCGGCGAAACGTCGAAGAATCGGCATTAAAATCTTCCCACAACATCTTGAAATCAATTTGATTTTACAAGAATCTTGTACTAAAATAATTATTCAAATTCAATTCAAACATCAGAACTAATGATGATATACGTTGATGATATCAATGACCTGAAACCAAATGGCTATCAGTCGAGCAGTCGAGAGTGCTCGTTGACGTCAATAAATGAATCACTTCATAATGTATTTATAATTTTTAAAGTTTCAAAATTATAACACCATATTTTATCATACTCATATTTTATCAATAAATAAACTGGAAGCAAAATATTTCGAGAATACTCGTAATGGTTATCTTTATTTATTTCCGTCCGGTCAAATCGGAATAAAACAAAAAACACATACGGAGTAAGTAAGATAGTCCAGTAAGCCATAATGTAACTTTAGAAGGTGAAAAAATATAACCAGTGTAGTATTAAAGTAATCCATTATAAATAAACTCACAAGCAATCAAATCCTTCCTATTATAACATGAATGTATAAATAAATTTTCTTTTTCACAGATGCTGGCCATGCATTTGCGTGCCGTACTGCGTGGATTCCTGTCAAAACGCCGACCACTATTGCCCTAGTTGTAACGCTTATCTAGGCACGTACCAAGCGTAGTTCCTATTCCAAAGACTGCGAAACATTTTTAAACACGTCTTCTATCCAGACGAACAAGCGAGCGTAAACGTAAGATTGTATCAAGCCGGGCAATCTAAAAGAACTGGAATTCAGGATAGTTTCACGTAGTCACATTTCTCTTTCTGTGGGGCTTTAAATTTCCCCAGCAAAGTAAAATATAAGTCCAGAATGGAACAGAATAGAGGAAATGGAGCGGTTATCTAAAGTCGTGCCACCGCAACGCTCGCTCACACTGAATTTTCCTATAATTTGCGCAAAAAGTAAAACTGTTCCTCATTGCATAAATTCCCCTTTGTCAAGATTGTTTAATTTTACATCTTTTAAAGGTACACGTAGTGTACTTTTATAAATGATAAGATTTTTAAAATTGCATTTGTTCTGTGTTACGTTTTCGAATCTCGCGGCACTTAATAATAATTATTGTTATTATTTAAATGAACTTATATATCACTCTTACCTACAAAGATTCTTTTCTTGTATTTCCCAGTTAAGTTTACGTGATATTTTCAATGTATTGTTCATTTTTATGTTTTGATTATTACATATAAAAAATAATATTATAATAATAAATATAAATAATAAATATAAAAAATAATAATAAATATAAATTAGTTTTTTTATATATAAGTAAGATGTTTATGATTAATTTTTACCGTTATGTTATTACGCTAGAATTATTAAATAAACGTGAGATTATTGTATGAGACTTTTTACTTCGCCCGAACTGTATTTAGTCCATATTTGGACTTATTTGTATCTTTAATATTATTTTTTTGATTTGCAGAATTAATTAATATGACATCTTTCCTTATACTTGTAAGATTTCCCTATAGGCGGCAATGTATGTACAGTTTATTTTTATTTATTTTATCTTTATAATAAATAAAAATTCTTGTCTTATAAAGTCGCAAAACACGAGCAACGAATATTTATCGATATTTATAAGTGGTAAAATGTCAACCCTTAACGAGAAAATATTTCAAAGAGTAAAATATCAAAAACCTTCGGTATTAAGAAGCCCGGAAATCCTGAATAACTTCTTTAATTACGAGACAATGCTGAGGTTTCAATGAATAATTTCAATAACGTTGTCTTGTCAAAATTCTAGTACACACTCGAGATTTATGATAACCGAAGTAAATTCTTGAACATCTTTACATAAAATAGCAACACATGATATAACGCAAATATAACGGCACGGTAACATTAAACTTAGGGCTATGAAAAGTGTCACATTAATATAATATAAAAAAGGTGTAAAATTGTTGTTTTGTGAATATGCTTTTTTATCTTAAATGAAAACTGCTTTAATTTAAGTCTTTCTAATAGTAAAAAAAAATATATATAAGTATCAATAATTCAATATTTCCAACCAGATATTCAACGAAAAGCGAGAACCTACTATTTATTATCTGTTCCTAGTGTTTACGAATAGCAAAGTTGTTGGTATGATTTTTGGTGTACAAAATATATCTTACAAATATTTTCTCGCACTCAAAATGTCTGTGTCAATTTTCAAATATTTTTAAATTATATTGCACTGTTTTACATGTTTCAATTTTCTTAAAAGCCTCTAAAGATGTGTTTCTACATTGTTTTGAATTTCGTACTTACTCACTATGCAGCAGCATGTGCTATGAGTCCTTTTATGGGGATAAAGGAAACGCGAAAGTGAAGATACTAAGAATTGGTAAGTCGCCGCCCGCCGGTGCCTTGGCTCCACTCCTAGGCTTGCGCAATAAACAGTATAGTAGGGTTCCGCATATAAAAACATCAGTCACGCGCGCCGACGACGGCGCCGGAAAACTGCGGTTTATGTAAACGACGTACACACTTGGATGTCACCGTATTTTTTATTTATATTTGACTATAAACACGATTTTTGTACCAAGGAATTCAACCTTTTATGTTGTGCCTGTCTATATAGGTATCGTTTGAGGTAAGAGTCGAGTTCTTTAGAATAACAAACACGCACGAATATAATTTTATTAGGTACATAGGTATATATTTTTCATAAGTAAAAGAAAAAAATTTTTTGTTAGTTTTCATCTAGACGTGTAATCTAACAAAAAATAATTATAAAAATATGCAATCGTCAAGTAATTGGGTAATTATTATAGTTATTCGGAAACAATTGTCGAATAAGAAATTTTCGAATAAGTGACTACATCTTTTATTATTCAGTAAAACGAGCTTATTACGGGAAAAATACTTCAACATAATTTTCTGCGCCTACAAAAAAATAATAGCAATCCATCTTACCCACGTCAAACTGCGAACTAAACTAGCAGCGGTACCTAAATGTAAGCTAGAATTTCTAAAGCAATATTCACATGTTTAGCAATATTTCGTTTTACAAGATTATAGCAAGTAATAAACTTCCAAGACGAACAAACTTGGATCAAGCCGGGATGCTGTGAGACGTTCCAATTAAATTATAGCCGGTTCAAAGGCAGAATGCATAACGGTCCGACTGAGCAATAGCTATGGAAATCATTCACTAAGTACTACGAGTTTGTGTACGTCATAATCTATGCAGAGTGGATAGTGGGAGGTGAAACGTGAAAGATTTATTTAATTGGTGTTTTATAACCTAGTTAATAAATAATATTAAATTAATAAATAGCATAGAGTAAACTCTTGTGAATGTAACTTAAAAAAATTGTTTGTGTGCCAACAAAAATAACGTTTTTGAAACACTGAATTTGCGACAAATTAAGAAAATATCTGTAATTTAATATATAGGTATTAAGAAATTTAACACTATTAGGTGGTTAGGTAAGGTTAAATTAGTTTATGAAAAAAAAATAATAAGCTATTCTAGACTATTCCAATTTAATTAAAACACCATAGATTGCGGAAAGAAAAACGCAAAGCTCGATAAAACATTGTAATAAAAGCCTGTACATTTCCTATTGTAAAAACTGAACGAGCGAAAGAATCTTTCATAAAAACCAGTTTGTTAATCAAATGTATACGTAGCATAGATCGGAGAGTGGTATTTTTGCAACTATTCACTAAATTGAATGCACAGAGTTGGCTACCGACTTGTATACGAGATTATTAAGCCAACGCAATCAATAGTTTGAGTGCATGTAATACCAAAGTGAGCCGGTATTGATTCAACATCAGTGTAATGGAAGCGAACTTTTATACGATATTTATTTGATGGAAATTTGAATCGCGATAGGCTATTGTTATTTGTATTGCTATTTCAATTAATGTTTGATGCGAATGTTGGAACAATTAAAAGGTACACAAATGTGCATAGATAGGAACTATTGGCACAAAATTATGTTATGTTTACATTTGTTTTCAAAATATATTACGATATAATATTTTACAGGAAATACAAGTTGACAATAATTAAAGGTTTTACACAAATATCTTGAAACTATTCGAAAGCAATCACGTCAATCCTATTTGTAGAGATATCTACTTTCAGATATTATTCACAAATATATTTGAAGAGTAGTTAAGCCAAGAATAATTTTTCCTCTAATTACGCACAACACAAAACCATTATTTTTTTCTATAAAAAACAACAAAATATAATTACTTGCACATTCAATGAACGTCATTCATATCTATAGAAGCAGCTTGACTAAGCTTAACACCAGTGTGCACTTAATCGCTTGGCATTTGATGCAGTACAGGGCAGAACAAAGCGTTCATATTATTGCATCAATATCCGGTGATTGCATATTGTATGGGATGCTTTTAAGTGTAAGCCGATTTGCTAGCCACGAGATATAGTTGCTAACTAGGGAATAATGCACAGATTGATGGGTTAATATGGTTTTGTGCTGTAATAAAATGGCATTTTGGACGAGGTTTAAATATTAATTATTATTATAGGACACTGTTAATTAATATTGGCGTAGAATATAGGTGGTGATTTAATTATAATGGTACTTTATGATATTGAATTGTTTAAGGACATGGGTAAAATGTAAGATAACTTTTTTACGTTAAAACTATATTTTAATTTCCAAGTAGATTTTTTCCGTAAAATGATCTGCAACTAGGGCTGTAAATCTATTGATGGTACGTGATGAATCTTCTTATTACGAGAATCCTTATAACATAATCCAGAATCCAATCTAAATGAGGTTCGGATTTACGTCTTTATAAAATATCTCTACTATCGTATTCCATTCTATTGAATATAGTTGATAAGTTCCTGTGTATGCAGTTATATAAATTACACTATCTGTTTGTAAATAATACTGCAGTACATAATTAGAAATTACGTTTCCAAAACTACAGATGAAACAAGAAAGAGAAAATATCGACTCTATGTCTACTCAATAAAATATTTCAACCAAATATGTATTCGATATAATTTTAAATCCAAGTTCAATACTTTTATATAATATATTGAATAGGTAAATTATTATTCACGTTTCACACCTTCGCTGAAAAGCAATCCATCTGCAAGATTGTGCAGTAAAGATTAATTTACGTGAACGCACCTCTAGAACACAGCACACATAATCTTAATATATCAGATAGCAAAGCAACGGGCACAATATCGTATAATCTGCGTCCATCGTGGTCAGGAGCAAGACGCATTCAATCTGCAGAAACTAATCAATTAACAATAGACGGACGTCGTATTGACTTTACAATATATTGTGCTATATAATGCCGTGAATGTTGAACATTAATTGGTTCGCAAATCCAATTAGGTTGGCTTCGATACGCATTAAGCACGTGCGACTCATTATTGATTACTAATGACCTATCGTCTGAAGTTCGATTTTGATGCTCGAAGCATAATTAGTTCGCTATTAAGTATGCAAGTTCGGGATCAACTTTGGGATGCTCAATTAGAATACTCTATGTATAAACTTATAACATGTGCTAGTTTAAGATGTTAGTATACTGTAGGTTAACGCATATGATTAGGTAAGTACTGATATTTTTTATATTTGACCCTTGCTGGATTTAATTAACGCATTTTTTAACATTCAGGAGGACCTTTTCCTTTTCCTTAACCATACCAGCTGCTTTATTCTATTCATCAATCCTTTCTTTACCCGAAAATTTTAAAGTCAGCAATCCATTTGTAAAGACCAAAAATTCAAATTCAAATTGCTTTATTTGCAGAATGTAGAATTACAAAGATGTTTGTAGGTACAGATAATATAGATCCTTAGTCTGCAAACAGATTTTACGCTTACCTTCCATAAGGACATCAACCATTTCTATTGAAGACGAAGACATTGGGTAGTTGAGAAATTTAGATTAATTTATTTAACTCTATGTATTTTAAAGACGTAAATGATGAGATGATTATCTATTTAAAAATTTATTAGATCCATAAAATTTTAGCTCAGATAAGAGTTCTACATAGTAAAAAAACACGTTGAACCGAGATATTGAAGAATAAACTTCAATCTCCAATCCACATCATTGGTGTATGAGTATGCTGCAGAATAACGTAACCACAACAAATATTATTGTTAGCTGACCAAACACTGAGTTTCAAAACAGCCGTATTCTGGTAAACGAGTATACGTTGATTGAAAAATTAATTTAAACTTCACGCTACGAGTTTCAAACAAGACATTACTCATTATAAAAATAAATAGGAACACACAAAGTCTGAAACATGGGAACTTAGAAGTTCTAAGCTCTTGTATAGCAAAATGGGATATGAGGTTTTTGTTAATTGTTATTAAAAAGGATGGAAAATATTGTTTGTTTTGGTGATCGCTTTTTGCAACCTTAAAATAATATTGAAAAGCATATCCAATATCCATGTTTAGTAATGTCTTTTAGATTGAAATAGACCTCCAGCGATCGATGTTCTATAATAAAGTATTTATTGTATTAATAGATAAAACAAACATTACAATCATAGTTAAGCTGTTCTTATTTTTTCTGTGTAAGCTTTCTTTTTGTAAAGCTTAGTCAATCTTATTTAGAATTTGACTTGTTCTGAGGTTTTAACGAGGAAAAGTTATAATGAAATATGAGCATACCTTAAATAGTATAAGTATGTAACAATAAAGCCATGTATTACTGTACTCTCAAGAAAATCGAAAGTTCCAATCTCAAGCGCAATGAAATATACAAAGCGTCGCAATATAGCGTTGATGACGTCATAAACCTAGACATCTATTGTTGCAGTAAAATAAAAGTTTTTATAGTGGCTGCCGAATTAGTTGGAGCACAATAAAGAGTGGCCATACGATCACCCCTCGTCTCAAGGACTGGTAAGATTTGGCGCGGCTGCCAGGAAACACGTTTTATAATTGGCACAATAAAACTAGGCATTGGATTAGTAACTATCTAACAATGCTTAGTTTTATTATGTCGTTAAAGTGCTACCATAAATTATTATTCTATTACACCTATACTACTTCTGTTTTCCTCATATCATCTTAAATGGTATCAAATTGGGCAATGTACCTACTTGCATACTTTGTAACAAACAAATATTTATAAGTGAAATTTAATGATTTAAATGGCTAATCCTTTACGAAGTAAAATAATAAAAGCTCTCTTCATCAAGAAACTCAATATTGCAGCCCATAGCAAATACCTCAACCTCATTAAATTCGTATAAATTATTTAATAATAGATGTATCCCCTCGTTATAGCACTTAAATGGAATTGGCTAAACTTGTCACAAGGTCCTCGGTGGGCAAATATTTGTACGAAAGAATTTTCATTAGCGAACATGGGTGACCACATTCAACGTTCCCTCTTTTCGGAGGTCGATGTGCCGGCCCATGAGTTATGTTTGTCCTTAAATCAACTGATGAATTGAGGAGGTAAAGTCGAATGCTATGTGGCTGAAAATTTCTATTTGTTTACGTAATTAAAGGTAAAATTAAACTTGTCGAACTACTCAATTCTTGCAAGTTAAACAGCTTTAAGCAAATAAAAAATATACATCAAAAGTATTAAACATTTAAAAGTAATTGATAAACTTTAAGGTAAGATACACTGTTTAATCGTATAGTACACAATTGAATCATCTTTCGATAATGTATTTTTCGTAAAAGTTTATTAACTTCATCCTATTTGTCCGCGCACAAGAACAAAACATCTTCACAATACACACAAGAACCAGGATAAGCTCAAACTATTAAATGCAGCGAATTTCCATCGCATTTCCATGCCAAGTGTGTGTTCCCTTACCCCAAATTCAGCACTAAATCTGTCGCTAAACGTCGAGGGCTGACGTTCCCTCTCTCGCTGACGTGGCATCTAGTGTTTGACGGATCATCCCTTCCATACATAAGTGCTATGCTCAGCCAGCTGCTGTATGCAGCATTATAAAATGTTATTCAAGATTTTGGTGACCTATTTAGTGTGTAGTAACTTCTGAGGTATGTACAGGAAATGATTAAATTTCTTGAGATAAAAATGTAGCCAGTTATTATTATTTTAATATAAGTATGTAATTTTATGGAAATATATATAGTAGGGTTATTTATAATAATACAAGAGTGCTTGAACTAATAAAGCAATTTATAAATCATCTTTTTACTTTAATAAAATAATCATAAATAAATCCAGCTAAAAGTAAATATAAAACGATTTCTTAGCGCCATTCTATTCGCTACTAACTCTGATCAAACTCAAACATTCCTTTGTATGAAATTAAAATATAATAATATACACACAAATTCAAAGTCAACATTATCAAAGAGAACTAAAAGGCCATCCCTTACTGCTAGTGACAGATAAAAACGGATCCGTATGTGGGTCCACGTCAGCGTATTTACCAACCCTAGAGCTGTTTGCTTCTTACCCTAAAACTAACCTTTACAATTTGTAAAATGGCGCAAGTAAGTATATAGTGAATGTATGTAAAATTATAATGACGAAAGTGATTCAAAAGATTCATCCAAAGAAAACCACTGTGTGTGTCAGTGCCACTTTTAATATTTAGAAATGAAATCTACTTATAATTGAGAAAAGTTCTTATAACTTAAGCTTACATTAAATTTTAAAACTAAAAATAATAACGATACAAGAACAAGGCATACGAACTGTTGTTCCTACGGTTAGGTTGTTACCTAGGCAAAGTATACCTATCAAAACAACCGAAAGAAGCATTTCATTTAAAAATCTCTAATATTGTGTATTAAAGATTAATAAAAAGCCAACGTAACTTGTACCATACACTGATTTGTTCACATTTTGCATATTCCTTATTCACATAATATAATATCAGCCTACCGTTATTTGACTTCGGTCTTTGCTGACCTTGTTACGGTACCTATTCAATTTCTAACTGCTGAATTTGTTCAAATGAACATCTTCAACTTCCAAACTATGTATATGTACATATTATAATATTATTTATACAAACTATATTTTAAATACGAAAGTGTGTCTGTTTGTCTTTTATGCAAGTAGCAACGGAGCGATTTTATTAACCGACTTCAAAAAAAAGGAGGAGGTTATCAATTCGGCCGGTATATATATATTTTTTTTTTATGTATGTACACCGATTAATTTTTGTTTCTGAACCGATTTACGTGATTCTTTTTTTGTTCGATGCGGGATGGTGTCGAATTGGTCCCATAAAAAATTTATTCGGATAGGCCCAGTAGTTTTTATTTTATGAGCATTTTTGTCTGTAGGTATTTGTAAATTTTGCAAGTGCAAGTTTGAAGTCGGTTGTTTTTAACGCAGTTATCACTTGTGGTATGATTTTTGTGTTTGAAGATAGCTAGGAGGTTAGAGAGTACCTACTTATCAGCAATTTGTATATAATTACATAATTTTCTTTATATACCAATTGCAATAATTCTATAAGTATGCATCTTTCTATATTTCATTCTTTATCGTACAAAAATGTTACAGTTATTGCCTTTTAATTAATTATTTTTATATGCACTTAACTAAAATAACTACATAGCCGTCCTGCGTCTTTGAAATTCAGAGATGAATTTGTTATTGCAGAATGTCTGTCAATGTATTACATAGTTTACATTAAAAACCTGTCAGTCTCGATAACAGCAATCTTTGGATACCGATGCAGGTAAACAAAAGCTTTATCTCATTGTGCATCAAAACAAGTTATATTTACATGGAATAGTCACCTCAAAGACTAAAGACATAAATGTTATAACAGCTTAACGTGTTTTGGCACAATTTTTGTTTCATAAAAAGGGTTCGCATTTTCAAGAGAAGGCTCAAGGGATTGCAAACGTCTACATCATGGGAAGCCCTGGATACGAAGACTTCACTCGTCGGATTTCGCCTGTCATAATTATCCCAAGTGGAAATCTTGGCTTTTAAATAATACTATCCTATAATATACTAGCTTACCGCCCGCGGCTTCGCCCGCTTTCTCTACAACGATTTGAGATCTATCCTATCTCTCAAGTTGGATCGAACTGCTCATGGTGTGCGAATTTTATTACAATCGGTTAAGTGGTTTAGGAGTCCATTGAGGACAAACATTGTGACACGAGATTTATATATATTAAGAAGAAAGATAGTGCTGTCATCGCACTGACATTTTAACCCTTCGTACTTGTGGTGGTTGACTTCTTATTTTATTCGCTCTTTAGTCTTTATAGATTAGTGTACCTAATACCTATTACATGTATATTATTATACTGTATATTGTATATTATGTATATCCCATTGAGCCCCCAGCTGCAGCGGCCCGATCGGTCCACGACACAATAGATTTTCTATTGTGTCTGTGATTCCGGGGGCTGAGTTATTAAACTTATTTATTATACTGGTTGAAAATTAAAATAATTTTGATCAGGAAAAAAATTCACGGATTTGAAAACGGATATTTTAAAATGTTCTTATTAGATAGGAGAGGCATGGTTTAGGTAGAAAAATAAGATTGTTTTCGAATACTTCACACTATAGCCTCATGCTCTTTCATCCTGGTAGCTCAAGAGTTCCTGAAAGTAAAATTCAAATTATACACAAAAATTGGAATACAAAATACATCAATTATTAAAACAGGTCTTAGCACAGTCGTGTACAAATTAGATATTCACACAGGCGTTTCACGCTGAATGCGTAGCGGATACATTAAGCCCTCATAATGTACTAGCGATATATAATACTATCTGAAATACAGCAATTCAGTTTATATCTCGAAAACAATAAGACACATTTTGGTATGATTCTAATTCTCATAATGTCTGTGGTCAGCTGACCGAAGTCGAGACTGTAAGGAATTTTAAATGACCCTTGGCCATTGTGGTTTAGGGTTACTTTATAAGTAAGACCCGGTTTCGTCCCTTGAAATTATATTTTCTTATACATTTGCAAATATGTTTTCTATGTGAGAAGATTACACGAGTGCTTTCCGGGACAATTTCTTTACATTTTGTACACAGGAGTAACCACATATTACATACATTATTCATAATATTATTTTTATTTGAGATAACTAACTAAATTTGACACAGCTTGGATATCAGATATCGCCGTTGGTGTAGTGGTAAATATTATGTTCAACAATACAACAATACATTACCAGTTTTAGGAATTCGGAGCGAATGCCACATTACACACACATAGAATTTTGTTTCCTTGTGTTTGTGCACCTTAAATATTTATAACGAATGTAGATATAGTTTCAGGTTAAAGATTAAATAATAAAATATATTTAGTAATTATAAAAAAAACAGCATAGGAAATGTTTTAGTATGACACTTAAGCACCATGACGCAAAAAAGCAAGATATCATATCAAATAAGGATAATACTTTCATGAAAGCGTATTTACACGCATTTCAATAAACCGAAGTTAAATCGCGAGTGCTCATTAATTTTACAACAAAATCCTGTATCTGGATGAGTACGTACCTAAATTATCAAATATAACCTGAAATAACGAAACGAAAGGTTGAAGTCGTAGTTGAACCTGCTTTTTTGAAAATGTATTATGTATTTTAGTGTATGAAAACAAAGAGAGATATGGTGGCATGAGTTTATCTAATTTTTGTTAGCGCAACATATACCCCAAATTAAACGCCCTTCCAATAGAATTACTCATAGCGAAGATCCTTATCGCCAGACCAGCGCTAGTACATTCGATTTAATGCAGAATTACTTCATTGCGCTCTTGTCTGGCTTCCAAAAACTACGAATTCGGTCCCTATCGGATTGCTCCGTCCAAATTAGTTCCTGTCAAACCGTACTAAGGCCGTGCATTCATTACTACTGAATGCAGACCATGTTTCAACGTCCTTCTGCGTCCAGAGGGGAGCGTTATGCTATTCTCGTTTTTGTCCCCTGAAAAGCTTTTACGCCGCTGTAATTTTATACAATATGAACAGGAATGGCTGTATGATTGAGATAATATTATTTTCATATTAATATTTACATTGTGCTCTGTACATTTGTTACTGACGTTTTCGTTTTGCTGAATGTAAATGTGATTGGATAATGTTTAAACATTCTTGCGTTTAAATAATATTTACGTGATTTTTGTTTCGCTTGAAATATTACGTTTAGAATTCTCTTTGTTGAGCTCGCGCATATTGAGCTAACAAAAAAGTTTGCCAAACAGCGAATATACTATGTTTAACTTGAAGAAAAAGTGCTAGATTTAAGCGAGTAAAGAAGTTTATTTTTCTTTAACAAATAGCAGCTACGGAACAGACTTCGTCATTTTACAGGCTTGTTAGCACTAGTTAGAGTTGTTTGGTCGTCTCGCTGCGTAAAATGATTTCATACCAATGTATATTATAGTCATATTTTTCTTTAAATCTGTTTTTACTTGGCTGGTTTTGAGAAATGCAAGGAGAAATAAATTCAAAATATAATAATAATAAGGTTGTAGTAATCCAATGTGAAATGAATACCTCTTGAAGTAACTTCTTGCTTCAAAATTACTGCAACCTGATTCAATCGACTATGAGGGTAAAATAGAACGGGCGAACACAAGATCAGCTATCCACAAGAACCCATCAGGAATATATATTCCTAAAAACAGATAAAATGCATTTAGTAGGTGTCAGTTATGAGTTTCCACGAACAAATAAAATTTATGAATTTCACAAGAGAACAGGCATTAACAACTGCTCAATAATACGATGCTGCTATATCCTGTATAAAAATACCTGTAGATATAATCAAAAATTAATACCGATAAATGGAAATAGCGTTTCCCCAATCGAACCTGTAAATAAGTTCCGCTACAAATATCCGGTTCGGAGTCAACCTGTTATGTCTGTCTCCCTCCCTCATATGCAACAAGACAGAGATAAGTGACACCCCCCGGCTTCCGAGTGTGATTGACAGAGCAATCGGCAGCTCAGTGCATTTTGTCGAGTGTTACGAAATTTTTCTGTGTCGGTATACAAATGCGTTTTGTATTGCATTACCTGTTTCATTGAGACACGTGTTTCTTTAGTGTTTTTGTTCAATTTTACTGGGATTTAAGATTATTTTTGGGATTTTTGATAATATCTTGGATTTGTCTTATTCTTATCGAACGCAAGATAAACGACCTTTTCGGTTACCGAATTAATATCTTTTTATTTTCTAAGAGTAAGCATTTATAGAATTTGATTACGCTTTGTACCTGGGTAAAATTATCCCGCTACTCCAGAATCCAAACTGATTTTGAAAAATATTGATACAAATCAAATCAGCAATCAGCACAAACATAAATCCTCACATACTTGTTACTTAAGATTAAAAATATAACCACTATATTACTTCTTATGTAAAATAATATGCACTTTCGTTCACACAGTACAAGTCCTCGTTATTCAACAAGCCCGATTGAAACAAACGCAAGAGGTAATCAAACATGCGGTATGAATATTTTATTATTTCAAATTTAATTTTCAGTCGACTTTCCAAACATTGTCCATTGAAAATCATTCAAATGGTGTATGTATTTAATTTATTTCGTTTCTGCTGTTTTAAATACTAGCTATTTCTTGTGATTTTTTATTAAATATTATGTGTATTGTAGTCGATGACGCTTTATTCTGGTTATTTGAGGGAGGCATACGGCAACATATACGTTATGCATTAACCAAGTAATCAATTTAGCCGATGTTAAATTTTTATTAATGAAAAGATTATATACAGACA
Source organism: Colias croceus (assembly GCF_905220415.1). Taxonomy (NCBI): domain Eukaryota; kingdom Metazoa; phylum Arthropoda; class Insecta; order Lepidoptera; family Pieridae; genus Colias; species Colias croceus. Next base: position 8,554,047 of record NC_059541.1, on the reverse strand, counting down.
GAAATATATTTATATAGACAGAAGCCACAAATATATACTTTTCTCTTTTGTAGAAAAATACTGTTTTTAAAATATTACATCGTATTTTTATGTAGAGCATTTTCAGATTTTCCGTAGAAAAATATATTAAGATAGGAATAAAATGGAAAAACTGTAGACGCGAGAAATATTCTAATTACACTTAATATTATAAGATTTAATATTTCAAAAAGATATTTCATTTTTCATTTAACTATATCGTATTTGAAAAAATATTTTTTTAAATATAAATTCCCAGTTTCCACATGCACTCCAGTTAACTTTTGAGTCAGATAGCTCCGCATTTATTTTATAGATTTTTAACGAGCACGGCGGTGGAAATTATTTTTCATATTCTAGAATGTTCCGTTGTATCATTAGAACATAAATCCAGGTGATGATTATAACACAGATTCATAATTCAGTGAAACCGAGACTTAAGGCCTTAATAGGGGCTAGCGACCTTGCTAGGTGATTTACAAGGCGGGATCGGGGGACCGGCGCGAATCTACCGTAGTAAAAGTACGTATAAACATTAATAAAAAGATATTTGGATATGGAATCAAAATTTAAAACAACCATGCCCTGTGTTTCAATTTCATAAACACACTGTAAACACACTACAATAATTGACCTCAGTTCATGATTTTTTTCCAAAAAACCTGATTGTAAAATAAACAAATTGAAAGAACTATAACTATATATATATATTACCTACCCATTATCATATTCGAAACTTTAATATACATTTTTTTTAGATATGTACATTAAGAATCTAAGAAGAAAAACGGTTATAACTAGAGTTAATTTTCAGTATTAAAAGGGAATTCAGGCCTTAAGTACGAGGCATTAATATTTCAGGCGTGCCCTTAGGTAAATACTGATAAGGGAGTTTCAACCGCACGATAAGACATATAGTATACACAAATAAGTACGTATGTAGTTGCAAACTTTCACTAGAAACGAGCAAATTATGCAGGCCATAAATCGTGATCCTCAAACTGACAAATTAATTAAACAGCTGATAAGAGTAATAAATGTTTATCACAAATTTATTAGTCTGGCAAACTAGAATTTTGATACGATTAAATTGAACATCTCGTGGTAAATTATTGGTTGTGTAAAATCTTTCTTCATTACCAGTAAATGTGAAATAACAAAAGAAATATTCAAAATTAGTTGTATTAGATATTTTTTACTTATAAATAAGTGTAGTTAACTTGCCATAATATTTTTATAAGCAGGTTTGATAAACCTGTCATTAATTTGATATAAAATAAAAATAAAGGATTATGTACCAAGCAGAAGTAAATAATATTTTTTTAAAGATGAGAGCTCGACGCCTTCGCTTTTCTTCTTTCTACGCAAGCATACACATAATACACACATTACAAAACTCATTCCAAGTGCAGTTTCCGCTATAATAAAAAACATACGTCGATTACAGTTTCTCATACATAACAGTTTACGAGTAAATCGACAGAAATCTTAGCAAGTGCCTTGTCCCCTCGAAGGGGACTCCCCCACGACACCTGCTACACGCAAGATGTGCCTGACGTGCTAACGCTTTACGGGTTTATTTTTCAGGATTTAATGCACGTAAAAATGAAGTATTTGAGATTGTACATAGTGTAGATATTACAGATGCAATAGTGCATCGTTAATTTGGTAAATATTTAAAAATCGTTAGATCTGGATAGATTTTGTGAAGCTTTAATGTTTCTTACTATTCGTTTATTTAATCATATTGGTATATTGTATATTATTTTGGAAACTTTAATGGAAAGTACCTACGTAGCTGTTTAAATACGTATATATCCATGTGTTTATTTTGACAAAGTATGGTACAAAAATCGTTCAATTGTATAGATCGGTATGTAATGCTAGCTTAATTTGCCTAGATAAGAGCTATTTATATAGAAAAATAATTCTTAGACATTAAAAGCTTCAAAAACATTACTATACTAAAACCGAATACAATTTTAAATAAAAGACGAGTAATTTTGCATGTCTGCACATTTAACAGGTACTCATAAAAGGGGTAAAACATAACTGCAAATTTTCAAGAATAAGCGCACGCAAGGTCTAATCTCTATAGATAAAAATGAATGAATAGCTGATGTCTGTACATTTATAGATAATTAAAAAAATATACCCTTTTATATCATTTCTTTATTATCGCCACAGAAGAACAAAATAACAGTTTAACTTTTAAGAGGTGCATAAATTATTCAGAAAGATAGAGATACAGATGTCTATCCTTTTTTATCATCACTCATATAAACTAAATAAAATAAACCCTTATTTATTCTCTTGTAATAGCAGAGGTCAAACATAAAATAAAGTTCTCACGTGACACATTTCAAAACTACGTGAAACTCTGAAAAAAATCCATCAGCACGGACGTAGTCGCGTTCGAAGCTAGTGTATAATAATGTCAGGATAATACTCATCTCATAGAACAGCTGCATACGCAATTTGCCTCCCCCCGATGATGCGACGTCTGCTGACACTCGGGCGTAACAAATAGCTTTGAATATTAAAACATTCTGATTAAAAAACACTTACAGCCTTATTCGATCTGCAATTTTATACGTTGCAGCGCAATTCTTTTTCATAATGTTTTAATATACGTTCTACAGCGAATAAATGCGAATAATTAAAAGTTTCATATTCATTCCAATTCATACGTTGGCTTTGTGGGAGAGTAAATATTCGGGTTGCATACTGAAAGGTTATTTTGAAGTTATGTATATGTATGCATTCGTGTATATTAAAATATCAAACCAAAATAACAGGTTTGCTTAAATAAAATGAAACAGAATAATTAACAGCTTTTGGTAGTGAACCTGTGTAGTAAAACTACACGAATTTAGTACCAACTTTCAATGAAGCATATTAAATAACTAAGCACGTAGTATGTATCTGTTGTTTATACGCCGACGTAGCCTCGTAGCCACCGTAGAACGCTACGCCGTAGCTGGAACCGCGAAAGGCTTATAACTCACCCTCTAGTATTATGTGGTTTAAATGAAATTTATGCTTCTTAATTAGAGAAGTACAAGGAATAATTGTGTTCAAAGTGAACAGTCGATAAGTTTTAGTGCTAGTTTCATTAAAAGTTTGAGCTGTCTTTGACTTAACAAAATACTTTTACTTACTAACGCTATTGTTTAATAAAACTTTAAAAGCATTATACTTATTTACTTACCTGGTTCAGGATATTATTATTAATTTTAAAACAGTACAATTTTTATTAGAGGTATGAATTAACGATATTACCTACGAGACGTAGGCACGGGATCTACTTTTTTAAATGTAGTTTTATAAATGTCTATGAATAAGATTGTAATATAGATGTAACATTATTATTTGTAAATATTTATAATTGATTTGTTTTATACATAAACGAATCTGTTGTTACAATAAAATATACCTATTGTATTTGTACTAATAATAATAGATAGGGGATTTCCTTCATTCCAATATTCCAAAAAAGCAATACAGCATTTATATCTTGTAAGGATTATGTAGACGGATTCAATATTCTCGAATTAATATCGATACTTTTTTTTTGTGAAACTAGACCGCTTTACTTGCGTAGTACCCGGATAAAAAGACCAGAGTATAACAATTTTCATACAGGTTTTATCGGCTATTTTTTATGGAAACATAACAAAAATCCTTCCATCTATATTCACGATACTACGATACTCGATGATTATAATGACTACTGACCAATGAAAATATAACCATTTATTAAGGATCGTACATAAGTCTTATACATACACATTACATTTTAAAATTGTAATAATTACTTATACTTAGAGGTAATTAAATTGAATACCTACATCAAACCTGTTTCTCAATGGAAATGTACTATCCGCAAAAATACACGGACTCGAAGTAACTTTCAAGGTCTTCACTAAATGTGACGTAAAAGCCTAACGTGAAAGTTTGCAATTTGAGTCCCGATGCCGAGTAAATGTGAGATAAATCAAGTAGGGTCGTTTTGTCGTACGAACACGTGAAAGGTACGATATATGGCCTTGAAATACCTGCTACCGTGCTGAAGGATCTTAAAAGCATTTAATGTTTGGCAGTAATAGGTATTTATCTTAATTACGATGGTTGAAAGATGAATATTCATTTTTATTTTATTTTTTTTTTATTCAAGATTATCGTTTATGTAAATAAAATTGTACCTAGCTGATTAATTCTACTGAAACATTTAAGATATTGTACGGCACATGGCATATCACAGCGTAAATTAATGCAAAATAACGACGATTTGCCGAAGTAGCTAAGTTCGCTTTGAAAAAATGTATAAGATATTTTATATAAAAATTTATCTAATCTAGTACCTTTTTTACTTGAAAATAATTAAGTCTTTACTGTAATATTTCCCAACGCTACTACTTCTAAGAACACTTCCAAATAATAATTGGAATCGATATAAAACCATATTTCTACGTGGAAAAGCTATAAGTAAAAGCAAGTTTTAATATAATTGAGTAAACGTAGGCTTGTGAGTGGGAAGCATTTCCAATTTATATTAAGTTTAATAAACATACACAACATTCTATTGATCATGGAACTAATACGAATGTCTATGAATAAATTAGATTTATAATAATATGTAAATTTGTGATTTATTGTCTGTCTGTGATCAAAGACAATATTATTTTGGGACTTATGAATTGGATATTACGTGATTCATACTGTTTTCCTCATTTATATAAACTGGGCTCTCTTTCGAAAATTGTTCAAACGTCCCTTCGTGGAAATCCTTTGGTATTGTACGGTCAATGCTCATTCATTTTTAGGCTATTTTTATAAAGATCAGTAAAATATATAACTAAAATGATAATGAAATGGAACCGAAAGTTAACATGATCCTCATTACCCGCTCGCAGGTAATTCGGAATTCCGTATAAACTGTGTCCATCAACTCACAAAGTTCCAAACTCGACGACCATTGTTATTTTCGTGCTCAAATTAATCCTGCGGCGTGTTCGTTCACGGAATTATTTACATTGATGAATACCGTAAATAAGGGATGAACTGGCGATGCTAAATACTCGTATATTTAGGATTTCAAACCCCGAAGCCCGTACGCTAGTACCTACCAATAACGTAGATTTATCCGACCCCTTTATTTGAGCGTTCAGACGGGATCCGGTATTTGTGTGTTGTGAATATAATACGTCTGATTATACGCTTATTTACAGACGATTCTAATTTGTTTTCGGGAAGCTCAGGTGTCAAGGTCGGTGACCTCGAACGGGAAATGTATCGATAAGTTAATCAATGTTTTAGGTTAAACCTTGCCCACTACGTGTGTTAATATCGTGTTTCGAATAAAGTTTTTATTTTAACTGTGTAAAAAACTTATTCTATGAGTTTTGTACACAAATCCTAAGAGACATTTAAAATAAATTCATGAAATGAATTAATATCCCATCTATTAATCATATCATTTCAACGTGTGGCTTGATGAAAAAGTAAGCGGTTTAAGTAAGGGGAAGTTTGTTCGGTAGTTCTAAATTCTAGTAAAAAACCTAACAAGGTTTTTTACAATTGAGAACCAGAGAAACATAATATTGACGTAATAGAACAGAGACATACGTAACAAAAAACAAAATATGATGTCCCAATTTATTTTAATGTGTGAATAAGTATACAACGTAAGTGAATCTTGTAATAAACAGCCATGTGGTTATATTTCCAAGATTTACAGTAGCATAATGAAAAGTCTGTCCTTATTGGCGTCGCTTTGAAAGCGTCCTACAGCAGCTCAAGGGGCGGAGGCGTGAAAAGATTTTGTTCCATCCTCAATGGAACAGACCCGGAAATCCCTATAGCCGGTCATGATGAATGGTGTTATTCATTTCAAACGTATTTATGGTCGTGATCTGGATATTTGCGGCCATAATGAATACTTGCGATATTAAATAGATAGTGGATGTATAAGCTGAACGTCAGCTGTTCTTATAATATGGATTATGCTTTTGCAAACGTTTCTGTCTTGTAATGAAGATATTGGGATATACGTTTAAATACGCTCATTATATCATAATAAAGAAGAATAAGTAATAAGATATAATCATATAATGGTGTATGATATTGTGCAATTCATGTATAATTATTAAAATCAACGTCGTATTAATATTTTTGCTTGATGATGCTACATGAAAATTTCTCAACTTGCAGGCCAAACCATTATAATACATACAAACTGTCAATACACCATGACTCTGCCTTTTCAATCGTACCTTGAGGGTGAGCTTATCGATTCAGGTAATTACATTATGGTACCCTTCAACCCTATATAGTATATATTGATCAAATCTACGGTTACATGGACCGTAAAATATCGTTAAAAGATATTGATTTGTAATAAAAAGTGATGTAATACAGACAATGCCATAATTCTTATGCATTCTCTGGTAATTATTATGAGTAAAACATTGTTTAATGTGTATTTAAACAGTTAATAACAATATTTAACTATTGGTGGTTATATAAGGAATATTTCCGGGTTTAATTCAAACGAAAATTAACAATTCTCCGTAGCTACAAAAGCCGTATCGTCAAGGTACTAAATAATCATATTATTAGGTACTTTTATTTAAAAGTATCTCACAAGCATTTTAATGTCTATCTAATTAATAATTCAGCTCGAACAAAGTCTAATCCATTCAGACGCAATCGCAGTCCTGGGCTTATCTGTTCAGCACTACAGCAAAGGGATTGGGCGGCTTAGCGAGGTCCACTGTAGCCTGTAGGTACATTAATATTCTATCTTTGTCGAATGTTTTGTTTACTTTGCCGAACCTTGTTCTTGTTTTAATTAGAGAGCGTGACGGTTTTTAGAGCTTTTTGGAAACGATGATTGGGTGTTTAAAATGATTGTGTTTTGCGTACGTGTTGTGAATAAAATCAAAGACCAAAATGAGTTTAATTAAGAATAGGTTTACAATAATTTTGAACCTAATAATAATAATTTAAATTCTACTGTGTTTGTGAGGTTTAAATTATACATTTTCTTATATATCTCATATATTGGACTAAACGATTATGAACTATCATAGGTAGGTACCTACCTATAGTTCAAATGAGTTTTTAATAAAGCTTGTTGAAGCCAATTGTTGTGTTTATGTCAAAAATCTAATTCAAGGGAATCAAGGGTTGCAGGAGATTCAATTCAAATGACAAAACTTCATCGTATTTGTTTTTTTTACACTCTTATTTGTTACATTGTCCGAACACATCCATATGAAACTTTAGTCTATATAGAGAACGTTAAGGCAAAGTTAAATTAGAATGCGAAACCGAAAAAAAATGTATTTACAAAGTATGATGAACCCATATAATTTGCAAAACTATCCGCTTCATAATAAATTAATTTCGTTGAGGAATTTTACATTTCCAGTGGTCATTTGAAATTTAATCCCTGTCCCGTATAATCACATAAGCGCATTTCGACTCATACTTCCACAAGCGTGCTTTAGAGCATTTTAAAGCCGTATTTAAGTGGAATGAAGGAAAAATCCTCTAATTGCGGAATCCTCGGGCCGGCGTGCAGCGATAAACATGAATAATGTCTCTCGATGTCCAAGACTGCTTTGCCGACTCTATTTTCTTACTTTTGTTACCTGCTCCGTAAAGATAACGCTACGTGCATACTACGATGTTTTTCAATGACATTTTGAGCGGTCTTTTTAAAGAATCTTTGGTATTTGAAGAGAAAATGGCTCGTTTTATTTTGTTCGTAGAATGGAGAATTTTATTTTGGGAATTGAGAGTTTATCGTTGAAATGGGCTGGTATACGCGTACTTAATGTTTACGTCGTACAATGAATATATTTACATAGATTGAAACTCAAATAGTGGGTACTTATTAATAAAATACAATATTATTCATGAGAATATTATAATCGTTACAATTTTCCCATTAATCATATTTTATAAAATAGGGAAAATATCATAACATTGTAAGTACAGACTCAAAAAGTCGACGCACACAACGAGACAGCCGAGGGTTTCTGAATAAAATTCAATTCTCCCCGCTATCGATACGATAAGTATAAAATTAAATAAACAATCTTTACCGATAATTTCCGATGCCGGGAACGTCACGGCTCGCTTATCGAGGAAGGAAACTCCTAACGCCTGTTTAATAGGCATCCGTCGCGACTCCGAGCTATAATCTCCCTAATTGCACGCAAACCACTAGCATACTGAACTCAGATGTTGAATTAGCATTGTTATTATACGACACAATTACAATAATTATGCTAAGTTACGGATTTTACTTGTAATTGGGTTAACATGGGTGGAGATTCAATTATATGTACAAGAAAAGGGAACGACACGCATTGAAATTTTGAAAGTATATAATACTAGATTTCCGCCTGCGGCTTCGCCCGCGTTTTCAAAGGAAAACCCGCATAGATCCCATTCCCGTGGGATTCCCGGGATTAAACCTATCCTATGTGTTAATCCAAGTTACCCTCTATATGTGTGCTAAATTTCATTGTAATCGGTTCAGTAGTTTATGCGTGAAAAGAATACATACATACATACAAACCTTTACTCTTTATAATATTAGTATAGATATTAATTATTGCATTTTACAAAACCAATTGATAATAAAGATACTATAGTGTAATAGTACGAAAATTGTACAAATATAAACTGACCCAGGCTCGCAAGATGGCAAAAACTGGTTTTCCATGTTGGAGTGTAGATTACATTTTCCGTATGTCTGCCTCCTGGTTACATAGTAACTATTTAGTAATCTGTACTTCTCGTCTTATACTTGCATTAAATCAATAAAAAGTAACTGTTACACGTTTACCTATTATTCCATTAATACAAATAATATAAACTATAGTAAGTTGACAATAAGTAATATAATCCAAAACAATATTATAACAACCTTTTTATCACTTTCTAGGCTAGTTTGTCGCGTATGTCAGTCTGTGATATCTTTAAACGATGTAGACTTTTTGTCCTATAATTATCTAGTATAAATTAAAATAATAAGTGATTAGCGTTTTTCTTGTGCTGTGAATTCCTGTTGCAAAACTATGGATTAGACGCATTCATCTTTAAGCAGAAAATAAAACCCTTGGAAGAGAAAAGAAGTGGCAGTGAAGGTTAGTATTATTTCTCGATTGCTATTTTCATATTGATATACTGTATAACATTTTGTAGTTGTCCTATCGTAGTGTGTTCGCGTTTTGGAAACATCGTTTATTTCTATTCATAATATTTGTTAAATTGTATTCAATCTGATCTTCTAATCGATACCTGTATCGATTTAAAATGTGTAAACAATAGGAATGGTTGTGGCTTCCCTAAATACTCATCATATAAGTCGACTACGCTTTGAGGACCATCTCTGTAAATAATCCAACATTAATGGTTTTGTAATTAAACGATGTGTTTAGACAAACATGGGGATGATCACTTCAAAGGCAGGGACGGAGATTAAACAGGCCTGCGTCTGCGCCACGTGGCTCTATTATATTATACTCTTTTCACCAATACAAATTTACATATACTTATTTGTAACATGTACTCTATTGCGTTGGGAACTAAAGTCATATTAGCGTGAACTTATTTTTGGAGAAATATCGTATGTTTAACTACGCTTAGGTTGACATTGCAACTAGTTGCAACTATCAAGGGATTTGTCGTGTAATAGGGTGTCTTACAAGCTAGCGTTTAAAAGCATATAAAGCTCTGCAAACTTGCTCGTAAAATTGAGTTTTTATCTTAAAAGATAGCAGACGCTCGTGATGCCTTGGATCAGACAATATTAGCGGATTAGGGCCTGAAAGTTAGATGTTTTAAATAGTTTGTGATAAATTAAGCTTTCGTGAATTGCGACTTTGTTTTCGGTGTTCATTTATTTAAGAGCTCGTTTGTATAAATCAACTCTTAGATAAAATAAATCAACGGTATCGTAATAGGCAGCATTGTGATTTGTGAATGAGTACCTGTTTAACTTGTAAAATTGAAAGTAAGCAAGGTTTTGATGCAAAATATATCCTATTATAATTTATTCCAAGATTATGAAATGTTGTTTGTGATTAAAGTACAATACATTTATCTCCCATGCTATGATTTTTAAAACAACATTTTAATATTTTCCATACCTTTTTCAAAACAAATAGGTATATCGCATATAGTTTCCATATTCATAATATGCAATACAACACATTGGTTTCGCTACGCAATAACCTAGAATGGTATCACTTAGGGATATGACGGTAAAAGAGGTCACCTCCCAGGAGGTCACTAGATTCTCTCTAACATGCGTCAGGCACGCAATGCGTATTTGTTAAAATCCCCTGATTGAAGTATTGATATTGCTACTTAAGCAAAACTGATTTTTACATTTGTATGAGGTTTTATAGTCCCACGACTTTTTAATGTATGTATGTCTTTAATATAGCTATAAAGATAAAATTTTGTTAAGCTACATAGTGTTTGTTGCTTTTTTACATAATAATATGATACAAAATCAATAAATGTATTATTAATATTTTATGTTCATTGTTCATACCTCAGATTCTAGAGTTAATAACAAATTTATTGAACATTCGTTTAAATAAACCGCTGCATTATTGCTATATGAAATTATTTTATTGGACATACTAAACCAATATTTAAATTAAGTAATAAATTAACGTATTTTTCAACATAAATAAAGAGGAAATATGCGAATAGCGGCCACACAATCAGTGTTATTATGGCCGCAAATGCAATATTTGAAAATTGAATCTCGTTCGAGTTAATTTTTAGTAATTAGTATTCAGCACAAGTTATTTTGCGTCCAATTGGTTTGGAGCTGTCTGGAATTCCTGACATAACCACAATATGTTCAAATTGGCTGCTCTATAAATATAAAATATTATTTATTGAATTATTCAACTTTAAATTAAATTGTTGCAAACCAAATGTTATCAATCAATGATTCATTAATAACTATGCAGACAATATGATTCAGATTATAATTGATCATTCAAATTAATAAAATAAGAAATCGTAATTCAAATATACTTAGTGTATTTATTTCTTTGTGCGTTTCCCTATTATTCCTTTACATAAAGTCACAATTATTCTACGTATACACTATTCCGTCAAAATCTAATCAGTCACTCATTTCAGCGTATAATAAAAAAATCAGGACTAGGTTTTCATAGGCTAATTTTAATCAACAGGTATGATCGATCAACTGCATACCGTCGAGTTTCGACGCGAAAATAAAAAGTAAGTAATCACTGACAGACTGAAAAGTTCTATTCATCCTGAGTTACGTTCAACTAAGTTGGCTTCTCTTTTTATACAGGCTCGATCAAATTTACGGAATGCTGCTTCATTTCGTTGCGTTTTTTCAGCGCAGCCCACCAGACACCGGTGATCCTTGATTTGCGCAAAGCGGAGCTAATTTTGCGTACGATTTTCGTATTCGGGGGTTCGTATTAAAATGGTTATGAAGGTACAGTCGTGAGTGCTGTTAAGGCCGACAATGTGTATAAATAGGCAATCCCGATTGCGATCACGTAGCTCTAACGAGGCGTCGCGACTGTAGGAGGATCGATCGGTGTGATGGAATCCGCTGATGGTTTTTGTATAGGGAAGTGGCTAACAATTTTTCCAGAAAATGTATTTAGTATGTAACATGAATTGGCATTCAAATGGTAACGATTTGTTTTTATTAATTCTGTAAAATGCTATTACGTTGATTGATAACCAAAACGTGTGTCATCATTTTACGTATAAATAGAACATATTAAAATATGTATTGAAAATTAACGAATGTATGTTTGTGTTAAATATGGTGAGCCTAAACCCGTTAGAATTTATAATGTAATTATCACTTTAAGTGCGCAAATACAAAAGCCCGAAGGTACAATTAGTTTACAAACGTTTAGCATTAATGAAATGATGTAAAATACAGTACCATTGTATTGCTTTAGGTTATATTGTTGTTAATTATTTACTGAATTACATTACACGGTAATTCATAGATGTACAAACACATGTGACATGAAAATACTATTACTGATACTAATATCTATTACATATATTTATCATCTCAAAATTTTGCGTAATCTGCTGAAAGAAAATAAAGGGTATGCCATATTTAAATCATTTATTTGTTAATTTAGTGTTTGTATAATTATATTGGAAATATGTATGTTTGTAAATAAGTACGGTGAACTTCTCAAACCAACCAAAAGCAATTCGCAATTGGGGTTTAGGGATCCTACTCGCCTATTGATGTCCAACTGTAGATCTAAACTTTTTCAAAACAATGCTAGTGTGATGTGCATAAATTTATGCAATCACATTCCTAAAAAATTACGTGAATTGCCAGAAAAGATCGATTTACATGTGTTTGATAATAGCGGTAATTTTCAGATGTATGGCACCAATATCGCACATAGAATATTATTTTATACTTAATATCACATAACAAAAAGTAGATCAAACTGATAGGTAAAATATGTATTTTAAAATGTATTATAATAGTGAGTTTTGTGGAACTACAAGAAATTTATAATTGGAGTTAAATTTCTCTGCAGTTCTTAGTTAATTGCATTTGATTGCAGTAATCTTTTCTTCGTGAATGAAGTTGTAATTACTCACATAAAACTTGAAACTAGCATTTGTAATAATATTATGTTAACTGTGTACATAGGTGTAAAATAGGTTACTAATTGCTAAAAAAATAAGTATTTTAACAAAGAACTAAACTATCTCAAAATATGGTCAAAACTGGGCAAATTAAAATGGCGCCAATCGGAATCGGAACAGGAAATTTCTGAGGTATCAAACTCGTCCTTATTTAAAGTCGGTTGAAAATGTTTTAAAAGAAAAAAATATATATTTTTCTATACGATAACGCAGTAAACATTTTCTCACATAATAAACATGACTGAACGAAATTTATTACACAACTTGTAATACTTATTATGTACCTAACGTGTTCCGGAGCGGTGTGCTCTGACGTTTCATTACAAGTATTTGATTTATTGGCTTTGCTTTCAAATCGCTACTAAACATGTATGTGCTGAACCAATTTGTGTAGTTAAGTAGGTAGGAACGTTTTGTTTAATTTAGAGATGATAGACATAATATCATTAAGACTTTTAGTAAATTTATTAGTTCTAGTACCTACCTATTTAATAATCTATTAATAATTAATGTTTTAGGGGTATAAATAAGTAATATTTGTTTGTATTGTTAATTATATTGTTAAATAGAAACATGACAAGTCATGGAATAAAAAAAAAGAATTTAATGAAGAAATTAAAGCTCAAGAAAGAAAAAAGTAGGTACAAAGCTTCATTTAACAAGTCTATTGTGCATTTATAATTAAAGGCTCTTGATATTTCTCTTGTTATAGAATTATATCATACAATACAGAGTTGCAAATAATAGCAACGCAAATTGCATTACTATTTCCACAATAAATACCGCCCATACAATAATAAGCAATTCCCATTACAACTTAATAACTCACAATCTTCTTAGCAAAGGAAAACTATTAAAGAATACTCGAAGAGAACCAATCGAAAACAAAGCAGACAATCCTATTATAAGAATAACAATATCGATACAAATAAAATTGAAACAAATTATCAACTGGTAATAAATAATACTTCGAGAAGCTTCGATCTCTGGCGCGGCTCCAGCCACATTTTGATAGAAAATGTTTTTCGTTTTATTTGCAAGGAAAACTTTCAATGTTTGCCAATTAGTATGCTTATTGAAGGATACAATGGGATGTAAATACGTGTTTTAATGAGAGTTATTGAGTAGGTAAATATAAATATCGACGATTGCTATTATTTAATTTCATTTGAGTATATATTTATCTTCATGAGAAGTCTCTATTAAACTTTTTTATAAGTTTTGAAGATTAGACTAAAGAAATATACGTTCAATGTGTTGTATTTTTAACTGTTTAAACTTCCTACTAATGCAAATGTGATCCACTGCAAAAATAAATACGGTTTTAATTTTGTTGAGTCCTAATTAATTAAATTTAAGAAAGAAAATTATTATATTGTTGTATTCAGTCATTTTATGTTAGCTAATAATGAACTTGTTCTGGTGAAAATTTATAGATAAATCGTTATTCCATCATAATATATCACATATACACTATTAAGATTGATTATTAATTTTAATACAAAAATTCAATTTAACACGAGACATAATAATATTAAATTTGCATTTCTTAGATTGACGTCGAACTTTTCAATGCCTTATTGAAAATTGAACTAATAATGCGCAGCAGGATGTCAGCGGATAGGGCTGTTTTTCACACGTCATGAACTATCTCGTCAGCCATTTTCAATGGCTCGTAGAACCTTCGTGTATTCCTCCCCTGTTATATTGCCTTTAATCTCTTTCATTTTATATCTATTATCATAAACTGAAGATTATGACTGATCTTTTTTTTGCACGAATTATTATAACAATGAATAGAGGATTTTTATTATTACTTTCCTATCTACTTGTAAAAATACAAGTGTAAAGAAAAATCATAATACGAACTACCTATTAGATATTATAATTAATGCTTTTTCAAAATTCCAACTTTATTTTAACAATATTAATAGGTGAAATTAATATCTATATATAATTGCGTCAAATATTACGTGGATAAATCTATTTTATTAGATGACTACGTAAACATACAGACTACGAAAACTAATAAACTTCGTTCTGAATAAAGTTCGGAACCATTTATTGATTCGAAGACAAAGATAACCCCAGCTGATAACGCGAATAACCTATTTTAATGTCGTTCTTACCACTATAAATTGAGCCGTATAAAAGTTCATTTTCTTAAATCATGAGACTTCGTTAAAATGGTTAGCATAGGAAATCCCTCCCAGTAAGTACTAAATCTGCCGATATCCCATCGATTGCCAATAATGCCTGTAATTACTTCCCCGGTGTCTCTTGCTGTTAATCTTACTTAGCCCTCGCCCTGTGAGGTTTAGTTAAAAGTTATAGCCGGCTTGAGCCATGATTGGTAACGGTTTATTAATAAAATAAAACCACGGTCGTTCTAGTCTCTTTAATTCGATTTGCGATACATTATTAAATCTTCTTTTAAATTACGTCTATAGATTATTTACGTGATAAATTATCTTGATTTAAATTTAATAATTATAAGTTAGAGTCGAATGAATAAGAACACTGCATTCAAACTAAGCGTGCGAACTGCATTTCATAACTTCTCCCGTTCCAACTGCGAGATGATTCCAATACGATAAAACTTTAGTGCTAATAACTTGTAGATTACTATCACGTGACAACAAACTGCTCGGATCGTGCTAAAATTCGACAAATGCACTGAAATTATTGGACATTGGTAGAAAACTATTCTCCTTGGAGGAATTTCTAAGGCTGGTCACGTGGTGGCGTTCAGTTATTCTTGCCAGCCCTGGGCCACAGACTGATACGATTTGAAGGTTAGAAACGTACTGAGTATGTTGAAAACATCGGAATACACATGCACTTATAAAAGATTTGATGACTAAATGATGACAATTTTTGTAAGTAGTTAATTGCAAAAATATAAGTTTAAATTTTGAGGCATTTCCGCGCGTTTGATTGCTCGTGGAATAAAGTTGTCGAAATAATTGTCGAAATTTTAATCAATTATACGTTAATCATTTTTAAACCTGCAATGTTTTTATATTTTATGCAATATCAATGTATTCCTGAAACTACACATTTTTAATTCTATATTACTGTTTAAACTTGCTCTTTAAATACCTTCATTTCTATGTCACTTTTCCTTGGCTAAAACATATCAAATATATACATATGTACTGCATACACACACAGAACCCAGTGTGTTACCAACACAAAGCTCGTTATGTAGTCGAGTTGGGCGCGGATATAAATGTCTCAAGACATCTTGGGGACATTAGTAGTCAGGGACTATTCATTCGTTGAGCCGAAGCGTTTCAGCCATTGTTTGGAACGTTGGCCAGCGAAAGTGTATTAGCCGTGGTTACTCTTTGGAGACCTGTAAAATGATTTGGTCGTTTCAGTCCTTAGATAGGATTTTGGATTACGTTGGTAAGAAAATGAACAAATCGTGTTTCATGAGAATGATCAATATAAAATAGAATTAAGCTTACTACTCAGTGTACTTAAACGTAATGTCTTTAAAAATTTAAGTCTTACTTTACAAGGTGATGAATTATTTTTTTTTAATTACCATATAAATCACTGAATCCTAGGAACTCTTAAAGTTCTATAACCTGGAGAGAATATACATATTATTACGGTCCCTAATATCCCTACCGTTTGCTTTTAATTAAGATGTACGCAAAAAAGTACGCAATATTTTATGCACGTAATTGTGTTTATCCTTATAAATATTGCCGTTTATGGACCCTAATAGTGACATGAGACGGTCAATGTGACACACGACACCCTAAGATAAATCCACCCTTGTAAAATCAAATAAAACTATTATGGTGTAACTACAGCAGATAATAGTAGCTTTATCCCAGTTTCCCGCGCCATTTAACTGAGTTAAGTTCTAGGTGCATATGAATTTTTACTGCGTATAAGATAATAGTCATATTTCTTTTTTTTTATTCGTCATTAGTTTGAACCATTTTACAGAGTATTACTAGATTTAAAAGTGTTTAAATATTGATGCTATGTAAACGGCTTTGTTTTCACATTTTTAATAAGGCTAAACGTGCTCGCTGTTTTTGACAAAAGAAAGAATTTTGTTGCGAAACGGAAAGATTGGAACGTTTTACTTTTAAACGAAAAGTAATTAAAAGCGTTAGAATTATTAGTTACGAAATATTTTATTCGTGACCTTGCTTACTTAATTGTTTTGTTTTAACCTATTCTTTTGCGTATTTTCCTGGAGTTTTCATTGCGTTGAGTATTTTTGCAACAAAATTTGAGTTTTACTATCTACTTACATTAAAATACAGTTAATGACAGTTCTTTGGCATATTATGATATATTATGTAGTTAGATATAAGTTACTTATTATGTAATATTGACATGATGTTAAAAGAGCAACTATGGAGTTCCTTGCCGATTCTTCTCCATAGATACTGCTTTCCGAATCGGTGGTAAATGTTAAAAATAATTATGTAATGACGATTCGAAAGTGCTACTAAATAGTAGTCTAATTGAATAAATGAATGTTTGAGTTTGAGTTACTTCGTTAAATTCATGTTCATGAACTAGTAACTCAACTTGTTCATTAAAAAAGATAAAAGGATACCTGAAATCAGAGTAATTTCATTAAAATAATGTCCGTTCTCGATTCACAGCGGGACATAAACAAAATCACGTTCCCTATTTTGTTGGACTTCAAAGTCCGTGGGGTGATGGATTAAGCTGGTATAGCACGTGCCATAGATAGAAGATATGTAATACTAAACGATTGTGTAGACCCGGGGGCTGATTTTTGCGTTTACCCTGATTCGAGATTAAAAGATAGTTCTGTAACGGCGGGACAAAATTCTTGCTAATGTATTGGAATATTTTGGAGCTTTGATGTGTAAGAGAAATCGATGTGAAATATCATTCTTACAGACAATATTTAAGATTTGTTTCTTAACATATATTTTGTATTGTATATGGTTTTAGTCGTAGAACTGTAAAACTCGTCATTTAATAAGATCCGTTGGTAAGTTTGTTAAGAGATTACCTTTTGATAGCAAGTAAAATACCAGACGTTGTATCTATACCTACGTAATTTGGCTCTGTGTCAAGTGTCAACATATCTACTAATGTTTCTCAATACTATAGAAATGTAAATCAACTTAAATTGTTAATCTTAGTAATGGATCTTTTAACAAATTAGTTAATATGAACTATTAAGCTATTTTAACAGTTTCAACTTTTTTGTCATTAAATCAATGATTTAAATGTTTAGAACGTTTACTGTAGACAGATACGTAAATATAAAACAAAAAATACAAAGTCCATCTCTCAATATTTTTCCAGTTGTGGGTATCAAATACACACCCTCTGGCGTACGTAATTGTACGGGGAGCTGTCTTTGTATCAATAGAATTGTAAAAACAAACAAAATAAAAATATACATTAATGTTTTCTTTTAAAATATTATAAAAAAAATCTGTATAGGTAATCATAGATAAATCGCCAAAGGTAAAATAATAATAAAGTAAGATAAAAATATAGTTGTTCTTTTCAAATAGAAATAGTTTATACATAGTTATAATTCACAATAACATGATAATAACGATTTAATTAAGGGGATTCTAAATACTTTTATTCTCGTGAGATACGAGACGGAGTATTTAACCTTTTGACCGCCAGAGCAAAAACGCATCGCCGTGCCCTCCACGCCAAGCCACAAATTCAATGAGATAACCTTGAAAATAGTAGGGAGTCCAAAATTTTATCGATAAACATAATAATTCACGTCTGAATATTTGAATAAACAGCTTATAACACAAAAATAATATTTATTTAACCTCATCTCCTACTGTAAAAACTTAAGACCACATTTATAGCAACTATCAACAAAAAAAATCAACCTTTTGAGATACAAAAATACATATAAAATTGCAGCAAGTTACAGCACTATTCTCTATCAGTTACGCCCCATTGGCATGTATACATGCCAATGGCGCGGGCAACCATCCTTTTTTTTATAATCTCTCGCTTCTGATTAGGGATGTGTAGCTGTATATTATTATAACTTATCGAGTTTATTTATTAAGTTTATATGAACTATAGGTATTACTGTGGAGTGTTTATTTGTAAATATCAAAACAACTATTACCTTTAAATAAAGGGAATTGCATTAAAACTACATATTGATTTTCCAATCATTTAGTTTAATACTTGAGTTATTACAAATACTAATTATATGTAGGTACCTATTTAGGTCGATTACCATATTTTGATATGACATAGCGACAATTTGTATCATAAGAATATTCTAATAAAGGCACTGATTAGACTTATTAGGTAATAAATTTTGAGAACTGCTAAATAGGTAAGTACCTACAGATTTTTAGAGATATTTATACATTTTGGACCTAAGCGAATTTTTATCATTACATGGACAATAAATATTATGCTAGAACGCATACATTGTGTTTGTGACGATAAAATAAAAAATAAATGAAGTTACTTGAATATTACACTACATCACTAGTAGGCACGTATACATGTCATTGGCGCGAGAGAACGTGCTTTTTTAGCCATTAATTAAGTTATTTTTTGTCATCAAATATTTGAATAACTACTTGGCAATTTTGTTTACTGTGTACAATTATGTAATAACTGGGGATTCAGTTCATAAACTGTATAAATAAAACACGTAAAAGTAAAGGTTTAATATGTTTATTTTGTATTTATCTATGATCTGTTTCTTGGCATGTATAGGTGTCGTTGGCGCACAGGGCACGATTGCGCATGACATCTATAGATGTCATTGGCGTTCAAAAGGTTAAAGGTAGGTAGGTACCGACAACATGTCGTGAAAGTGGGCATCCACAAATTGAAGTTATAATTCAATTATAGAATACATTTCTACACCTCGCCAAACTTCTTATGTGTTGAATTGAAGTGTATAATATAGTTGTTTACACATTCCTAATCAGCCGACTGCAGTAGCTGAGCGCTACAGTTTTTCGGAGGCATTTTAAAAATCAGTAACGTCTTTTGAAAAACAGGAGACAGTCAATGTCTGCCCTACAGATAATCAATTTGATAAAACTTACAAAAGTGTTACATTCGAACTTCAAATGAAAATAAACCATCAGTGGACATTTCTTTATGACCCAAGCCTTACCTTTGCTTTATACAGCGAAAGAAGAATTAAATTTAACCGCGCATATTTTTAACATTATTCAATTTTAAAGGAAATCGCTCGGAGTGAGGGTGAAGTTTATCATATTACAGATTGCGATTCATGCGCCCTCATTTATGTTAATAGCCTCCAAGCAATTTATACAAATTGTGGCTGTTTATCTTTAAATTGTGTTTTATCTATAACAGAATAAACTATTTTTATCGCGGCACGAATAACATTTCTCCAATTGAAACGATTTGTAGAGATATTCCACAAAAATATAACACAAAGCTCTTTTGTTAGTGAAAATTGTATAAACAATTGCTATAACAATAATTAAAAAGGTTGTTAAATTAATTACATCGCATAATGGTTTTGCTGAATACTATTATGTAGTATCGTATGAGAGCGCAATGCTTGCAAAAGTCAATTGTTATTTCAGTTTTATTGACATTAAAAGGTAAACTTATTGACCTGATTTATTTATGAAAGATCCAAAAACTTGTATTGTTTTCATGACTTTCAACAATTATTCTTAAAAATGGTGTATTTTTCAATTGAAAACTAGACATTAACAATTAACATGCAACAATTATTCTTTAAAAATACATTTATATATTTTTAATTAAATGCAAAACGTTTTTCTATATTCTCCACCGCTACGTTACATTTTATCAATTCTATTTGTTAATAGTACGGCTGTTAATGACTCCAATTGCAGTTACTGCAATATATGACCAAATAATCGTTACGCTTTACTCTGACGATATTATTTCCGTATACTAAAGGGCAATTTCCCTACTAAATGCAATAAAATAGGGTACGGTAATGAATTGATAGCTGCTTTGATTACACCTTGTGAGTGCAAAACAGCTCTTTTAAGGTGAATGGAATGAATGTTTTGGGGGACTGAATAATTTGGTATGATTTTTGGATGCGCTAATAAATAAATAATTAATGAAACGTTAATAGTATGGTCATTTCAAAAAAAAACAAATTGAGAAAATGTTGCTACTAAGGTTATGGGCAAGAAATGATGATTTTAATAATAAAGTAACGTTTTCTATTGGAATAATAAGAACAGGAATAATTTTGGCAGTGACATTAGAAAATTGCTTACGTTACATGATTATAAGACTCACTGAACATCCTTTCTCGAGCACTTAACTTTTAAACTCATGAATTTAACATCAAAAGAAAATATTTTCGTGGCACAAAACAATTTTCTGGCCGAATAACTAGATGCCGCGCAATATGCAAGTGCCGGAATATTCTCTAAAATCCCCTGCGCTCCTGCATTCGCTTGGGAAAGGGAATTTTTTATAATGCATGTAAATGAAGGTGAGGCTATAATATCATTTTTCAAACTACAATACGCGAGTTACCGCGATGTTTTGTTTTAATTTCAGCTTCCGCGTTGCAAACACCTAGGAATTTCCTTTTGAGAGGAATTTCATTAGTTTAGCTTTAAAGCTGAAATGTAAAATTATAATTTAAGAGGAAATTATTGTTTTGAGTTATTGTAGATTAGCTTTTAAAGTGGCTTTGAGTTGCTGTGATTCAGATATAATTGGGTACGTATTCCCTAAGGCGTTCCTTTAAATTGTTATTATAGAGGATAAACTGTTTTATTCATTAATTATTTTTATGTAATTGTAAAGTTTACAAATATTAAGAACGATTATGTTCGACCGCAACTATGGGTATTTATTTTGAATTCAACATTTTTTGTGCTGAATTTATAACATGAATACTAAAGTTTCAAACTCTTTTCTTTTTTAGTTACTTATACATATACGAAGTACGAATGCACATATACAAGATATATTCATTTTAAGAAAATACGTACATGTTTTCGTTTTTATACAATACTAGCTTACCGCCCGCGGCTTCGCCCGCTTTATCTAAAACCTAATAAATTATATACTAAAACCTTCCTCTTGAATCACTCTATCTATTAAAAAAACCGCATCAAAATCCGTTGTGTAGTTTTAAAGATTTAAGCATACAAAGGGACAGGGACATAGGGACAGAGAAAGCGACTTTGTTTTATACTATGTAGTGATGATAATAGAATTATTAGTTTGGAACACATTTCTATCACAAGTATGACCCGAGTCTACAATTTCCTATTTCATACCGTAGCTGGTCTTTGTTCTGAGAAGCTCGGATATATTCTTGTTAGTCTCAATAATACTGACTTGCGATAACGATACTAATTTAATTTCAACGTTTCTCGACGCAGCAATTTATTTTTTATCTCAATTAATTTTATTGTTCCAGAGGAGCGTTTTTAATTTAGATAGGAAGACACATTTAAGAATGCGTTAGTTAAATTGTGTTTGATTGGAACAAGTTTAATTTGTGGTGGCTAGAAATTGTATGAAGATACATCGCTTTTGTTTTAAGTTATATTAAAATATTGAAAAATGGGCGTTTTATTGTCTTTTTAACCGACTTCAAAAAAAAGGAGGAGGTTATCAATTCGGCCGGTATATTTTTTTTTTTTTTTTTTTTTATGTATGTACACCGATTACTCCGAGGTTTCTGAACCGATTTACGTGATTCTTTTTTTGTTCGATGCGGAATGGTGTCGAATTGGTCCCATAAAAATTTTATTCGGCTAGGCCCAGTAGTTTTTATTGTATGAGCATTTTTGTCTGTACTCGATGACTTAATTGGAATGTAGCAAGTAACTTTGATTCACTTCCCGGTAACCGATTGAGCTGAAATTTTGTATACGTATGTAAATTGGATAGCGATGAAACATTATCATGATATAGAGCTGATTTGATGATGGAATCGGAAGGTGGCCATAGGAACTCAGTAATATATTGACTCAACTTTATCGAGTTTGAGCTCGTTTGATTCGTGTTGAAAATTACACTAAAAAGTATTAAATAAAATTAACTGCGTTAAAAACAACCGACTTCAAAAACGGAAAAGTAAAAAATAAAAAAGATTTGATATTATTAATTACTACATATTATTTAGATGTGCTATTTATTAAATAGGTTTGAAGTCGGTGCCAAACACTAAGCACTTAGTATTAAGCCCGTGCACCGACATCAAACCTATTTAATAAATAGCACATCTAAATAATATGTAGTAATTAATAATATCAAATCTTTTTTATTTTTTACTTTTCCGTTTTTGAAGTCGGTTGTTTTTAACGCAGTTAATTTTATCAGTAATATAAATAATAATATTTGTATAGTTCTGTGTACAAAGTAGGTAGGTAATTAAAAAATAATAATTTTGGCAATAATAGTTGCCCACATTAAAAAAGTACTAAGCATCTCTCTAGATATACGTATTACGTACCTACTTAAAACCGTTGTCAACAAGAATATTTACTGAATCTATCTGAATAAAACTATCTAAATCACTATAAAACTAGCACAAAATAAAAAAAAAAATTAAAAAAAAATTCGCATAGCATTTCAAAAGTCATTTGAAAAAGCGACTTTGAGGTCAAACGGGTAAAATCCCGTCATAGAACCGCTCTTAAAAACTTGAAGCATCCTGTATTCATATAAGTAGCGTTAATAAGTAGTTGCTGTGAACAGAATATTTCAGCGGAATTCGTGTCGAGCTACAACTATGGGGATGACGAGCATTTCATTGCGAAATGTTGGTACGGATTGTGATCCTGTAATTTGGACTATTGTTTATGCAATGTTGGCATTCCTGTATTAATTTATTGAATGTTATTTAGCGGTTTTTTGTTGTTGCATTGATGATATATTATATACTTATATCCTATCAGCTGTGTTAACGTAAAATATGAGATTTTATATAAAAAGATATATAAATTGGTCGTATAAAATTTTAATTTAACTATTCAAAAATAATAAAGATTGGAACTTGCAAAATGTGGAAAAACCAACCTAGTACCTACGCTGTAAGAGAAGTCATTTTTTGCTTGATATTAAACAAAATTTTCATCTCTATACAATTTTGAGTTGTATAAAAATAATGTAGGTACATTGACATTAATTTTGACACCATTTCTTAAGTGCAACGTGCTTTACCTCTTCTAGGAATGAATAAAAATCCCAATCATCAAGTGAATTAGTTACACGTCGAACTACAATTAAAGTTTGTCGTCTGTGAGAAAGAAATCTCAAGTGCTAAGTGCTTCAGTTGATTTGTTTGACTTAAGACGATTCTAGAGGTATAACGATGTACGGAAAGAAGTATACGAGTTTTAAATTTTATTAAAGAATCTGATCTGAGTAAGGTATTACTTTAATAAAATGTATAAATCTAACGTTTCAGATATTTCTATATTTGTAAATTAATCTAATAAACACTAACTATCGAATCTTTATAGTTTCCAAAGGCTTCATTTAGTTTTGTCACATTTTCATTACATTATTCATATACGAAATAAGTATTAAATTAAAGTAACTAATTATTGTTAAAGTAAAAAACAAATATATTTCCCTGGCAAAAAGACTGATGTGAATGAAAAAGCTTTTCTGAAGTTTATTTATCAGGAATTCAGGATTAGCTCCAAAAATTTACCGTTAACGACTGATAAATGACGAAGCCGCGTTAAAAAATCACTGTTCAGTTCCCCGACATCTTTTTGCTTAACGATCTCAGTGTTTTAGACTAATAAATGTTTATTAAAGTAACCAGCTTCCTATCTTTTATCTGAAATAAATACTATTATAGATACAGTAGGTGTAATTGGGAAAACTTGTTACATGATATAATATGTGATATTTTGCGAAACGAAATTTCTAAAAACGTAAACGTATAAGTTATATCCACACTTACTATACGTATAAGTTATATCATACATTAATGATATAGAAATCGATAACGTAGCTGTATTTTCTATCAACGAACAACATTAATTTTGCCTGATCCTCGTGAAGATTGGTTCGTGTGCATTTCGATCGATTGAGCTATTCTACAATACCAACTGCAGCATTTTTGTAAGCCATTATAAACAATTCAATATTTATACAGAGAGATTTTAATAAACATAACAATGACACAATAAAACACGGATTCGTTTCCATCTTAAATGCAAAAACCCCATAACAAATGTCCTTCATAAATAACAGTTGCCAAAGTAAGGTCGTAATAAAAATTACAAGTACTTCTGAGCTTGATGGACTATACGTTACTCCACGGGCATTAGTCAGGCATAATAACGTCCTGTAATTCAACAAGTATAAGAACTAACTCGGAGGCTTTCCTCCCGATAAATTAGTGTGATTTATTGACAAAACTCAAAAGTCTCAGAAACTTCTGTCGTTTGCGGGCCGAAACAGATTTGTGCGGTTACTTATGTAAAACACATTTTGTCTTCCCGCTTCGAAAGTTTTAACTCCAATGAAATGGCTAAGAGATTTTTAAATAAGCTCGTTATGTGACGAATAAAACATCCTTGGAAAATGTCGCGAATGTTCACATTTGAAATGGAGTTTAATTAGATTATGTTTCTTTTTGTAGATAATCATAAATTTACCTCTCCATTTCTACATATTATTTTATGTTTTTCTAGATAAATTAGATCACTGTAGGTATTTTACAAAGGTAAATATATGAAAGGAATGTGGATTTCAACAATAATTATGGTATACATATTACAATTTATTATTTTCTTTCAAATTCGAATTCAATGCAAGAATTAGTTTCATACGATACATTAAAAAAGATAAGTACATACAATATCAAATCCCTTTAATTATAACTACATTTCAATAAAATTGTGCCTTTAGAATCGTCCCACTAGATTCATAATGCAACAGATTCTCTTAGCGCTCCGCTATATCATCTGCTATGAGACTGTTAAACGTTTTATAAGCATAACAAAACGCGCATTATGCAAAAGTATTTACATCTCCAGCGAGGACATTATGTGCAACTGTGTACTTAGTTCCGGAGTCAAGAATAAATCTGAATAAATAAATAGTAGCACGTGCATACGGCAGTTAAGTCCCCGGCTTCCGCGAAATATTGTTAAGAATTGGGTTAGCAATGTTGTCGCGAATTTTCACTGAAATAGTGTATTGACTAAAGTTAAACGATATTTTGGCCTGTTATTAAGTATAAATGAACTAGTTTATATGGTATGTTTATTACATTATAACGTCTGAATCGCAGTTTGATTTGCACGTGATCAGAAATACCTAGTTAAGAAGGTACATTTTCTTTTTAGGGTGGAGTTCTAGGAAAGGATATTGCGGGATGACTACACTAGTATAAACGAATACTAATTTTTGCAATAAAGCTTCAAGAATTAATTCGCTACACATTTATAATATTTTTCTTACATACGACTACGTGACCATGCTTGTAAAAAAATTTTGGTGAAAATACAGGTTGGCCATTTAACTCGCTCTTGTACTTGTGCAGTTTTTATGCAACAAATTGTTTGTCTAAATTACTAAGCTAATGTTATATGAAAATTCTTATAAAAATATTTGTAAATATTGTGTAGCATGGCTTTTATAATTGCGAGGCTTTAATTTTAATTTATTTATTTATTTAAATTTGTATTGCTCTTAAAAGGACTTCTATATTTGATAATATGTATGTGCTTACGTTTTTTTATAAATGAATAAAATACTCTACCTCTTTTTTCAGAATAAAGAATCAGATAAAAAAGACAGAATTTTAATTAAATAGATAGGTATACGTTGGTAATCATCTAACAAAATTCAAGCTTTATTTAAATTTAACAGCAGCATAAAACATCTTCGTAACGTTTTTCAAGACTTGGCATGGATTGTTAAAATACAATATTTATGATTTAAATATTCCATTCGACCAGCTTTCTCAGCAAGAAATTGGATTCAAGTGAGCAAAACCCTGACGGTGGCAGAATTCGCGTGACATGGTGACTTTACAAGGAATTTCAGATTCTAACCGTATTTTCATGACTATGTAGTTGTTTTTGAGCTTAAATATTTTAGAACCAGTGAAAACTATGTTATATGGAATATTTGTTAGTGACACGAACGACTACAATGTTTTGTGTTAAATATTTCGTACTGCATTTTCAGTGAAATGTCTGAATACAGCATAATAGCATAATACGTAATGGAATCCAAATAAACTTGTACTATAGGCATAAAAAATAGTTGTGAATAAGCTAATAATAATATTATGTTCTTTAAGTTATGTAGTATTTAATAATATTCTCATGTGTATTAACATTTTCTTTATTCATAAATCAGATAACAGGTAATTCAAGCAGTCTAAAATTTGCAACAAGGAGAATTGAAATAATATACATTTTTATAAAGAACATAAATAACTGGAACAAAATTACAGCATTCATACAGCCTCTCTCACAAACGACGTAATTTTCCGTTGAATTGAGAACGCTCCTGAATGCAAGGCACTGCAATTGCCCCGTTTAGCATAATACGGTGATACCATTAAGGCATAAAAGACATCAGGAATGGGTAAGCAAACAATACAAGACAAAGCCTACCTTACGGATAAAAGCTTTTTTTATAATTTCCAAACACAAAAGAAATACCCAAACATCTTCAATCAACATCGAACACAATTATTAGTGAAACTTACATTATTTTCGTATTTAAATAACTACAAGATACACTACATAAGCAGTTATATGTTGAATGTAAATAAAATTTAACGATCAACGTGCGTTGTTTATTCTACCGCTGTATAAATACAAGATACAGAACGTTTTCGCGTACCAAATTACCGACCTTGTTGTCTTCCCAACTTATTATTCGCTTTAAACAGAGGGTGACTCAAACACACCACTTAGACACCAAACAAGGGTGTATTAAGTGTGAGTTAAAATTTAAATTGATTCCACCCTCTATGGAGAAAATTCAAATAGTGCACTGTGACGTCGGGCGCGTAACATTGAGCTGTGGATTTCTTTTTCTGCAAATTGAACGCCTTAGGCCGTTTAGTCACTCAAAGAACGGGACGTTGCATCTATATTAACGTACAAACACATGCACCATGATTATACGCTTCATTTGTAAGGGAGGGTCTTTCAGTAACAAACCGAAATCTGTCAGTTTGCATCGAAAATCGAGGGTCTTTCAAAGAATAATCTTAAATGTTTTATGTGTGATGCTTTTTCTGGATGCCATTTTCAGGAAGACGGTACATCTATTTACATATTCAAATCAGTACAAAATACATACAAATTAAAACATTAGGCAATATTAATTAATTATTGAATCGTTTTTCAACAAGAATTTTTGTTTGATTTATATTATTCGCGTATCTAATTAGCGATTCCGAAATATTCTGAATTTCATCTCAGATCGTTTACCATAAGACCCCTGAAGTTGGTGAAGGCGAATGAGCGGCAATATTATGTAAATTTTCTCGATTTAAAGTATGAAACGCGTTTTACTTCTTTTTCTTCGGGATTCGGTTGGAACCGTAAAAGCTTTTACATTCGTCTCGCTTACAAAGTTAACAAAAGGCGCGACTACTTTCCAAGCACAATACTTAATTGACAGAAAATTTCACTCTTTATAAAAACTGCCTAAACACGAACGTTTCTAATATCCATTATAAGTTTTAATTTCCTATAAATATTGATGGGATCCTGCCATAAAACGTTTCAAGTAAGGAAAAAGTATCGTACATCTTACACCCTACAAAGGCGTTCAAGCCTTCAAGCATCTGCCCAAATCAATCTTAAATATTGAATTTGCCTCGTAATCTGCAGGAAAGTTGGACGGGAAACGAATCTCTATTACATTTTAACACAATTTGTTCCGAGTTCGCACCTTTCTACGTCATGTGGGGGCTTCAAGATTGGAAATTGAATGACATTTAGAATTTAATTACTAATCCACGTTGAATGAGATACAGATTATATAAGCTCTTATTATTGTAACTACCACGCAACAAAGAAATTATAGAACCGAAATCAATCCATTAAAAGCAAGCGTCCATAAATTTTGCGCTTCGTAAAATAATCCGGTTTTACATGTCATTCGAAAATAATTACACGATTTCGCAAAGGAAATGACATCAGCTTAATTTATTATTGACAGCAATATTTTCCGTTGTAACAATATTAATCCGAATTTTTAACGGTCTACACGCTTTTCAGACTCTGCCAGTTACCGGCGGGATTACGAGCACGTCGATGGTTGTTCAGTGCAAACTTTTCGCTTAAGCCTCTCAACGATCCTCTTAGAGTGCACCTTGTAAATTAATTATTAATTTTAAAATTGGGATTGTTGAATCAATTATTCATATCTGGGATTAACAAAGGTTATTGGAGCGGAGGGGTTGAGATTTATGATTAGGGCTTTTAAAAAGTAAAAGGCAGTTACAACAAAATATGGATGCAATTAAAATGTAGTCAAGACGTGATTAAATAAATAATATATATATTATTAATCGATAAACTCTTTACATTTTAATTTTTAATAAAAATGAATAATTTAATCTCATTGCCGCACAGAAATAAATCAGATTATTTTATTACTTAGCTTTATCCGCTAAAAACCGATACTTCAAGGTATTCAATTACCGTATTTTCTTTAAAATTTTTAACGTTAAAAGATTTTAATTCCAATTCAATTTTGAAAATGGATACGACGGCTTTGAGACATACATGAACAGTCAGAAGGAACTGTCACGACCAAGGCAAGCCGGCAAATGGATTGGTTGTCAGGAAAGCACGCAAGTGTATAGAATTCCTAAGAAATATGTTGGTACTAAGATCACGGTAAATAATTGAAAATTCGAGACCTAATCCAATTTAAAGATGTCGAAATCGTATAAAAGAAATCGCGTTATTAAGGGAAGAAACAGGATAACCCATAACGAACAATTAATTTCGATAAAAAAATACGCAGTTTTCATCAACGGCTGATTAAAATAGTCCTTAACCTTCCAAAGTCAATTCTGAAATAAAAATACAAAAACAATTTGTTTAAGTCCTACGGTACTAAATTTTTTCCAGAACTTACCATAATTGTATTTGGGTCGGACATCAATTGTGAACAATTACATGAAAAAGTAATTTCTATATTTATTGCGTAGGTATATTTTACTTTCGTCACAGAATACATCTTAGATTACAAAATAAAGTACAGATGGAGCATGACAACCGCCCGTCGCCCTTGTCAAAGAAAATACGAAATCAAAAACAAATACGTCGCTGCACCAGTGCTATAGCGCATAAAGTGTCATGCAATACGTCAAAAAGGGTTTGCAATTTTAGTAAAAAAATGCCGTCTTGTGATAATAAAACGCTGTAAAATTTGTTCCCGAAAACAAAAAAAAAGATAAAACATCGTTTCACAGGTTTTCTGTAGATTATTTGGCTGATTTATTTCTTTAATACGAATAATAATTTTACAGATATGAAGGAATACAAAACTTCAACGTATGTTCCCAGTATTTTGAAAATGAATTTGCCATTTTTATTGGTAAAACGGTAAAATGGTTAAAAGATCTTCAGGGTAATGCTGTTGGATTTTTCGATCGTGAATGTGAATATTTGTATAGTGTACTAAAGGTTCATGATAATTATTAGATTATTTTAATAAGCATAATAGGTACATTATTTTGTTACTTTTATAAAGCTTAAAAACGTCATAGTCGTTTTCGCTGGCGATTTAATTTATGTGAACTCCATGATGGATATGATGAAAATAAAATGTCCCGTATTCTCGACTAAAAACTACCGCTATTCGTATTCATATATTATGAAAAATAAAAAATAATATAATTATTATAGAACTTTTAACTAATTTACTTTAATATTGAAACTTTTTTATGTAATTTATTTAATAAAAAATTGAATACAATTATTTTGTCAATATACATATAACTTTAGTAGGCAGGTACTTTATGTAATAAAAGAATTTAAATAAAAATTAAAACTTGACTTCTCATTTATGTATACATATAGCCTACGTCACTACCGCCACTAACATAATAATTCAGATCATTGCAATGAAACCTCACAACTCAAAATCGGTCCAACGGTTGCAACACTGCAGGGCGTGTCAAAGAAATATTATACATACATCCATTAACTCAAAAAACATAACCCTCTTTTTTCTGTAGTTGGGGAAAAATTTGGGAAATTTTTCAATATCTGGCAACATTACACGCACACAGAATCACCGTGTACGTACAGTGCAGCGGCGAAATGACAGCACACATAGCTTTATTGAAAATGACGATAAATTATTCGGTTTAGTTCGGCAACGCTCCATCTGTCTTTTATTTTGTAATCTAAGGAATACATAATAGTAGCTAAACGCTACAGAACGGACACTCTCCGCCTCCCGCCAATATTAAACACTTACCTCACCCCGCACGATACGCAACGAAGATTGACAACATTAATCAAATTGACTTAAAGTAATTTTATTATTTTGGATTTGTGATTATCGATTTTCGTAGAAAATGGTTAGATATTGTGCTGTTTACGGATGTATTTCATCAGAAAAACGCGAATTTTTTTTACGCTAGTCAAAAATGTGCCAACCATAAAGCGTTAACACACACATTTGCAGTCTCTACAGTGTGACTGTCAAAAGGATAATTTTGTATGGAGTGTCCGGGGTGTGCTTTCGTTATAAATTTATGTCTTTAAAAAAACTTTTAGTAATAAAACAGTATTCAATCAGTTTACATAAAATGTGAAAGAAGATGTCATTATAAAAATAAAGTCAAAGTAATAAAACACAGAAGAATGAGTAACTAAGGGCTGATTCTTCAATCGTTGCTTAAAACTTATTCAAAGAATAACGTATTAAGCTACCGTTTCAAAAATGTATTCCAATTTTCCGTATTTGACAGTTTACAGGTGACATTTTAAAATGTTCGTGTAATACTTTATTGGACGATAAATTTTAACCAAGGATTGAAAAATCGGCCCTAATAAGAATAAAGATTCATCAAAGGTAATAATATATCTAAATATATATATATAATATATCAGGATAAGTAAACAAAACCGCAAAGAACATACATCAAAACAGCTGAAAAAACATTTCATTACGCAAAAGAAAACATAGTTAATTCCCCGCAAAAAAGGGAAAGGTTACTTTCGTTCCCATTAAAACAGGAGATAAGCCTCGACTGCTGTCAACTCATACATCGTTAATTTTGGGAGGACTTCAGTTTTTTTTTATTATATCTACGCAATTCCTCGCTTTATTAAGTGCAGAGGTGACGTGTGACGCGGTACATTTATCTTTCTGTGGGGTAAATAAAAACCTAGTATTGTTTCCAGATAATTAGCGGAGAGGCACTTATCGAGCTGGGAAATGTAACGATGTTAACTCAATTGTTCGTGAACATTTTGAGGGGCTGGTTTTTGAGACAGACCGAGCGAAGTACGAACGTTTATGTAGGTAGGAAACATTAGATAGTATTTATGTTTGTTGATAGCCGTTTGAGTTTGATTGTTTGGTAATTTTTTATGGTATGAACGATTTTCTGATATGAAGATTTTCTGAGATTTGCCAATATGAAGCTTTAAGATGGTTATTCGAAACAGAAACAATAAAATATTGTACATCTAAATTAAGGTAATTAAGGCAACAAACAACTTGTTTTCCTAGCATAATGTGGTTGCTAGAACAAAAATATCGTGATATCTAAACATGAAATTAATAGACGCTCTAAAAACTAAACTCTAGTACATACGTAAACAAGCATATGAGGCGAACTACAGGGCTCGTACATAAATTTTTATACCACACTGTTATGAAACCCAACGTGATTTTCTTTCAGCACTTGACATGTATGACGGTAGTAAACCTTATAAGCAGTAATGTGAAACATTTCTTACCTGCCGCCGATATTGCAAGCTTGAGGACCGAGGCCCTTGCTACTTATGTATATAGAGTGCTTAAGGTATGAGATGCGCGCGTCTGCTTGGAGTCTTCAGGCTGGAGGCTCTGACCCTCCCCTCAGTGCTGTTTCGATAGCCGTGGAGGGTGCACGTTAGGGCGGACCGCTACTTTCCGCCTACGGGATTTTACTCGTAACTGACTTGTAATTTTGCGACCGTACCGCTAATGTATGTGTGTATTGTGTTGTGTAATTGCTGAAATGTGAACGGACTTGACTGTTTGTTGGATTAAATGAGGTGTGTTTTTAAATTTACTTGGTTTATTATGTTGTATATTATTTAAAGTTTTATGTGAAGCTTTTGGTTTCTGACATATTGTATGTGCGGTAATGTGCGGTACCGGTAGACCATTAGTATTATTCCAATAATAGTATCTTATAAGATTAGTTCATCATTAAAGTATAATGGTAAAGACAAAGTAAATTCATCAATGTAACACATTACGTAAAGTTTGAAGCTGTAACGTTGTCCGTAGTTAAGCAATTCAAGGTGGCTTTAGACACTTTGGTAATAGGATAAAATAAAATGAATGTATCTACGTAAAGAAAACAGATTTTTTGGCCCATTACATTTATCTACTATTTAGACACTAACTTATAGCTATCATCTATTGAAATCACTTGTATCTACAATTCTACAGACTAAAAAAAAACATAAATTACACCAACGCTTTTAGATCCATGACAATAGAAAAAAGAGATGTCAGGAATAGAGTCATTTAGATCCATTGTTGTATGTGTGATATCTCCGTGAACTTTACCGATTTGACAAATTAAACGGAACATTTTGAAAAATGCCTGCCAAGCAATTATAGCCCTTACGAACAGCACATTAAACGTGTTCGGGCATTCGTTTAAAATTGGGGATATTGGTTAAGAGATACAAAGGAACAGCGATAAAACAGATAACAGTGTACAAAGGAGTGTTACAAAAGGTATTATTACGGATAAACACGAGGTATGTTTATCTCCGGCACGTGGAATAAGTACGTCCGGTTACCGTTAAGGCTTTAGGGATTTGTCTATGAGACCTTTTGTATATAGGTTTTCTATTATTCAAGAAAAGAAAAAAAGTGTTAAACTAAAAACATACTATTGTTATGAGATGAAAATTGGAATCTATCATACTACTTTTTAATTTTTGAAATATCAATTTATTACTTTCTTCCCCCGGCTTCGCTTGTACCTTGTCCTACACGCCATCTATAGTCCCGCTCAACATAAATAAAATATTTTATATTATTTTCGCAATATGAAATATTAATATTATGCATGCGAATGTTGTTTCTCTATGTATCATATTATGTAATGCAAAAACTAGGAAACTTATGAAGCTATACTTGAAGAAGCCCCAGCACCTTGAAGTAAAACAATTTTGGAAATTTCTTAACTAGGAAATATGTAACCAAATCCGAGGACTAAAGCTTGTATGAAATTAATTGATTACTCCTGAAGTTGGCAACGTATCCAATATTAATCAATTAGATACAATTAATTAGATAATGTCTTGTTATATAATTATAATGTAATGTGTATTTATTGTTGTGTGTTCCATAAATTAAATAAATAAATATCATGAGAGCTTATCCACGTTGTTTCCTTGCATAATATTTATTGGAAATAACACTAAAACATAATGGGTTTAATCTTGTTTTAATGGCAAATTTGCAAAATTAAAGATACAAAGGACACTATTGAGGAGAAATTCATTAGTCAACCAGTTAAATCAGTAGGTAATTAATCATAAATTTATGCTTCGTTTATTCAAAGAATATGATAAAAATAACCGTTTTTTAAGCAATGATAAAGTACTAGGTATACCACTATCTAATTATCTACCTTTCTTCATTATAATAATTGTAGCCAAAAGCTCTAATACTGTAATTATTTGCAATTTTTACTTATATACAATAGTAACTGTAGGTACCTATATATCGAATATCGATAAATAGTAACGTCCGAATTTCATAACAAAATTCCTACAGCGAAATCTTTGAT
Source organism: Colias croceus (assembly GCF_905220415.1). Classification (NCBI taxonomy): domain Eukaryota; kingdom Metazoa; phylum Arthropoda; class Insecta; order Lepidoptera; family Pieridae; genus Colias; species Colias croceus. The sequence continues at coordinate 8,519,315 of NC_059541.1, read as the reverse complement.
AACTCTTGACATTACTCAACATTTCGCACTCTCAAATGAATATCGGGCTATCTGTGCAATTTATATATTTTTATCAGACGTCGCATCGGGCGGCGGTATCTATTACGAAATTGCCATTTGATAAATCGCCAAACATTATTATGGGCGGCAGAAGAAATGGACGCATTCAACTTCAAGCGAAACCGACCCGAACATTGCTATCCAAAAATCAACTTTGTCACAACTAAATAAATAACTTTTTGGAAATAACCGCTTTTGAGATGATTGAATGTATTTTGGGCAAAATAGTACCTATTACTTTATGAAGACGCATAATGGAGAAGTATGAAATTAATAGGTACTCTCATTATTACACCTTTTCTGTTTTTGTATTACTCTTTAATACATTAATTAATACCTAACAACAGTTATCATTAGCTACCACTTTGAAATAAGCATCAAATACAAGTTCTGTATCTATCGGTATAATAGAAAAAAAATCATCAAAATAATATTAAGTTAAAAAAAAACGACCAGAACACGAAGGTTTTCATAATTTTAGTGCTAATCGCAATTAAAAATAAGTAAACCATTAAGAATCTGCTTAACTGGGTGAAATAACAAACATTTTTCAATACCTACAAGGTACCAAATTAAATTATCGTTCCAATTTCACGGCTTTTGCTTTTAATTTAGCTTAGGTATTTGTGAAATAATAAAAGATTTACGCCCACCAAAGTAATTAATTTCAAACGTTATTTTCTGAAATTGGTTCAGAATAGCAGGCGCACTGGAGTCGTGATAAAAATGCATTAAATTTTATATTCGTATAATATTTGCGTTCTAACCGGAAACAGAACATAGTTTCGCATACCGAATTTGCACGAAACCAGTCTATAAATGGGGACACAATATAAATGTTATTTTATTTTATACAGGCATAATGAACGTAGCTGATTTTCTACGTCGGGTTCTGTAGACCGTACGCTTTTTAAGGTTAAACTGTTTTTAAATCCGGATTCGGCAATTACGTGATTAAATTTAGATAACCCAAATAATAATATTAAAAGATTTTTATCCTTATCAACGAAGTTTTTTATGTTTCATTCTAGAGCACAGTATATTTAACATCCAATGAAAAATCGACCACGATGAAAATACTTTGGATACCGCTACTATTAATCCTTCTCACAAATTCGCTGAGACAGTTAGTAAATACAGCGTATGTATGTTAATGTATTACACTAAACAAGTTTAACTTTGTCTTCAAAACTACGGAACAAGGGACAGCGGACACTGCCCGGTCAAATAGAAGTGGACTACCTAATTAATAAGGGTTTGCGGTTGTTTGACTGCGGAACTCTAATTTGATTAAAAGGAATTTAATGAAATGTTTCAAGACACAGTTCTTGTAAATATAACCACATTTAGTAATTTCATGAGTTTATTGGCTTATTCAATGTTCATGCTGTTTGCTTTTCAGGTCCTTTCCGTTGTTCACAAAATATATTTGTTTATAGTTACCTAACGTGTATATAAATGTAACATTGCGTTTTTATGGAAACATTTTTTGTGTTTTAAGTGAGTGTTGTGTGAAAACTGAAAATACTTAAAGAATCCTCATATAAGAGAAGAAAATATCGTTTAATTATAGGTTCCAACAGGTATTAAATTAATAGACTAGATTTGACTAGTTTCCTTCATAAGTTTGTAAGAGCTAGAATTTTAAGAATTTAACCAATGATTTCAATTTAAACGAAATTATCCTCTTATTAGGAATTATAAATGCGATACGAAAATCTATAGGTACCCGAAAAACAAAATTAGTTCCTCTATAAACACGAACGCAGTACCTAGCTTACGTAACATTTGCGTCAAAGAACCACCTCTTGTCTATTAGAAAAGCGTGGCAGTAAATTATCAGCTGTTCGTATTCCCTCAGTGAGCTACGATCGCTACGATCGCGTGTTCCTCCGTTTCAATGAGCCACGCGATACCTAAATTTCCTTCAGATAGCCCTGCGTTTCTCATATGTGTATTGTCTGATTTCTGCGAATGAAATGGTTCAATCTTAATTTAATTAGTTTTGTATTTGTGAAATGTTAACCTTGACAGAGTATTAACAAACGTGTTAGCAAAGTTAAATAGCTATACACATTGGTTTGATGATCAGCTATAAGTAAAATAACATTACCTTTAAATTATCAGTTTGATGAATCCTTGATGAACATCATTATCATAGTCATAATTATCACATAAATATATTCGATCCACAATCAAAAATTCTTACCATTAGAGCTAAACATACGGCGCAGAATACGGAGTGAAATGATTTGCCTAAAAATACACTGTCTACCCTAAAATAAATTGATACAATCGTTACCAAACATCACAATTATTGTCCGTCGAATTACGCCGAAATAACGTAAAAATCGTAACAAAGTAAAGTTTTATTAAAAAGAAATACGAAAAGAAAATCTTTATCATCGGCAAGGGGATGGTTCGTTAGATTTGTGAAAGTTTGTGGTGCGTGTTTTGAGGGTAGATGGAGCGATGTGTTAATTTAGACTGTCATGCTATGAGCAATCCCACGTTTGGGAGGGTCTTGAAAAATTATTTGCCGAACACATTGTTGTGTTGGAAAACTTACATAGCGATAATTATCTGGAGATATTAATGTTCTTCGTGAGACTACTCCGATAATTGCGGTGAATCAATCTTTATTTCATCGTTTCGTTTAGATTATATTAGCCCGTCCGATTAGGGCCCTTCTGGCCTCCTCCACTCAAGCGACAGCTCAAGCCGAGGTTCGTGGTCCCCGTCAAGGGGGGACGCCCTTGTGCATGTCGCTACCAGGGTGAACCTTCAGTTCACCCCCGCGTCCGCGTTAAAATGTAGAAGCCCTTCTGGCTAACATTGAGAAACACCTTACAAAAAAAAAAAAGGTTATATTATGTATAAAAAAAAATACTTTTTAATTTAGAATAGAATTCGTTTATTAGACATATCGTTATGATTAGAAATGAAAGATTTTTTAACGGATTTTAAACGCGATTTATTCATTATATTATTTTCCCGACGTTTGACTCGGAGTGTAATGTAATTTAGAAGAAGAAGTCTTGAAAGAAAGGTCATAAATGTTACTTAAATATGTAAAAAGATAAAAATCTACATGTTTTGACTCATCGTGTATACTATGATTTCTGTGGAGTACCTAGTTACCTACTTGCTTACTGTGTAGGAGGTAATAAATATTACACAAAAAGTATCTTAAAAACTGTTTGCATTACTTCATAGGAACATGATGTTAAATTGGAGGTGATAATTAGGAACACACAAAATGCATTTACTAAGGTCAAAGCAACACCGGGCCGCATAAAGGCGGCAATTAGATTAGGTGGCGCGTAGCACGTAAATTGTCCGGGGATACCAACTTTACCCTGCCTCCTCTGTTTAGCGAAAGCGAGACAAATTCGTACCAAATTGTCCTAGAGTTGCGGTCAATTGTACGTTTCTATGTAAATTTGTTGGCTAAATTGTGGAGTTTGATGCGAATTAGTCTGGTTGCATTGAATTAAAACTGTTTGTTTCTATTGCTATGAAACTTGGTTTATGGTAATGTTCGTATGAATAATTATTCCACTAAGTAGGGATTTGATAGATAATATTTTATAAGTTTCTAATAAGTTAGTGCATAGTTAAGAGCACACTTTATTAAACTAAATAAAAACAAATGAATAGACGATTAATCTCCGAGCTAGTACCGCTCAATCATTCCTAATCGACGTCATTCTACAAAGAAGTTTCCAAGGTAACGTGCAATTGTTATAAAACCAGGAAAGGTCTAAATACCCGCAGGGCTTTAACAAACCATTCGTCACACGTCGTGGTAAAAATATTGTGTCATTCAATGTGCAAAAAGCCTAGTCTGTGTAGAATAAAAGCTTTAAACACCCACTATATACCATCGAGAATTACATGTCCGACAATAGACCAATGATTATGTTATAGTGTAGTGGTTGTAAAGTTAACAATGTCCGAAAACTGCTATTGTTTACGAGAAAATACAGTTCTACTAAAATTGAACGGAGTGGAACAAATGCTGTAGAAATTTAACCTTTAAAGTGAACGCTTAAAGTATACAATAGCATGATGATATTTTTTGATTACGTGACAGTGTATCCGAATTGGCTACGTGGTGTAGATTCTGTGATTTATATGCATCTTTTGTTTTTGGCTGTTTAGCTAGTAGTATCAATAGCCGGCTCTGAGAAGGTCGTTATTCCTGCATTGTGCTTCTAGTATTGTTTCGAATGACATCGTTAGTAAGTAAGCGGGTGGTCGCGCATTGAAATTCAATTGACGACACGATAAATCACCGTTAGTATACTGGAAATCATTTTGGTAATTGTCTCGATTACATTGTAACGTGGTTTCAAGCTCATGGATAAATTAAGGATCGTTATTACTAAATTTTTAACACATTTTTGGTGGTATAAAGATTACAAACGTATCAAAGTTTCCACTCGTTGTTTTAACGTTTGGTTTAAAAAAGTCCTTTCATGTTTTTTCGATCGTACGTCATGTGTTGATATATTGCGTTAAAGATAACAATGGGAGTTTTGGACCGTTTGTCAAAATATAAACTTCGACCCACGTGATATACGGAGTTTTACACCTACGTTATATTGTTGGAGTGTCCTTATGCTGCATAGTAGCCGTTATTGTAGCAAGCTCATTATTAACGATGCATAAAGAATATAATAATAAAAACGATAATTCTATGACTTAATGTACATAAGAACCATAACGCTAATAAAATTTTTATTACCTATCCGACTTAGAAGTACCTAGTAGATAAGAAATGTACACACAAGTGGGGCAAATAAAAGTCTGTTATAATTCGTTAAACATATCATTATAAATAAATATTCATATGAAATATTACTATGTGCATTGTACATATAAATTAAATATATTGCGAGATTTTTTATTCATATTCGAACTATAAATCACGTCAAACTTTAAACGATTCGCGTAAAAAATAGAGTTGTTACATCAGTGTATAAAAAGTTTTAAGTATACCTACATTCATTGCCCAAATGTTTCGAGCAACTAAAACCTACAATACCAGGCTTATTGTTGTCGTGGGACGAATGATCTGTGATATCTATTGTACCACTCGGTGTTACAATAAGTTGACCATCAGACACGATCTTTTGTTGCCGGCAGCTGAACATTTTATAGACATCTATCCAACCGGAATGAGGTATGACTTTTATAAAATAGTGATACATAATGTGGGGTGGTATCGAAGGCTGTATTTTATAAACGGTGACAAAACAGCAAGGCTTGGGTCGAGACCGTCAATATAGAGGTAGACGATACACACGCATCGTCATTTATCAATGATATCGATTTTTTGTTACACCCAATCCCATTGATAGTTTTCATTTACACCGTTTGGTGTAAAAAATGATTTAGTACGTCTACCTTTAAATTTAAACTGAAACGTTTTCATTCATAATCTGCGACGCAAAAAATAGGTGGGTTGCCAAATAAGTTTAATGAAATAAAACGAAATAATTTCCTCTTGTTTTCTGTTTAAATAATGAGCACAAAACAAATTGGTCATTCCGAGTTTATTGAGTTGCAGCCAAAAATTTCGTTCGCGCTCCCCCATTTTAATTCGGGACTAAACCTTACTCCTTTCATTCAGCCAAATAACCTCTCGACGTTAACGAAGCAAGCAATAAAGAGACAGAATTAAAACGCACTAGGTGGAGTGCCCTCTAAAAGATTTCACGGGCACCCAGCATTAACACTAGTACGATAATGAGGCAGACGGACGTTGGAGAATATCCAGGCTATCCCTTAAACATTCCGGGAACCCGGCCAAAATGGGTGGAGATATAAAAGTATTACTTATCGTTGTTGGCTTAAGTGAAATGTTTCGGGGTCGCCGTTGTATTTACGAATACTGTTATATAAGATAGCTTGTAAAACTTTATACGAACACAGCACTTATAAAAGTTACGTACGACGTGACCGACAGCAAGCTGTTTTAAAGTTAGTATTTATTTGGACGTGGTATGGACGAGTTTCTGGCGCGGTACGTGCTGAGTAAAAATGTTTCTTTGCTTTCAATCATTCAGAATGTTAAAATGTCTAGAAAAGTTTATCTGAGTTGGTGGGAGTTACTGAGCTACCTCAATTTTAAATGTTCCTTCGAGAATAGAACGTGGAGCTCCTACATTATTTTGTCAGACGTATATTATTTACTTATTATGTATCAATTTATATTCCCGTGGCAGTGTATTGGCGATTTCATATTATTTGCTAAAATAAATATGCACCCTAATAAAATTTTACTAACAAGCAATATCAGTGTGTCTATTGTTGGCCACAGACCGCTTAGTAATAAGGGTATAAGGGATACGGGTTTACTCATCTGGTAATTTTATTTACAATAAAACCAAATGTTATAACATATCCCGTTAATCCATTAGGACGTCTTCTTTAATTAATCAATTTCATACGATGCTAAGGAAATTTAATTAAACGAAGACAATTTATTCCACACCGACCTGGTTCTATAAATTCTCTCAGATATGTCCTAGATTTCATCATACAACATTCATGACAACTCAATCAGCATTTGAAGGTGTGTCGTTTCTGATTGTACGAATTTACATATCCCCGCACGGTATGAAACTCCCGACGATTTACTCAAAATTAATACCACGCAATCAGCAATGAAAGGTCTTGATAGCTCGTTTTATTAAGCCTGCAAAAAGGTGGGTTTAATTTTAACGTGCATATATTATGTAGGTATATGACATCAAAGTAGATGAACTATATCTATAGTTTTATGATATTTTCATTAATCATTTAATAGATGTTCAAAAAAATGTAATCTTAATTCATATTTTCTTTGTATTCAATATCTTATATTTATTTGCGTAACGGATCTTAGTCGTCTTGATATTTTTTTATTAACATATTTTTATAGTTTTCAAGCAAACACAGAAAAGATAAACTTTTTTGGATTTTAAAATTAGAAAACTGTTCCATTTATAACACAACATTAGAATCCCCGTATATTATGGTAGCATATTCAATCTCCCGAAACCGGCGTAAAATTGGGTGTTCTTAATTAGTCTAACTAACTAACATGTATATGTAAAATGATAAGTTAATTTCATACGTTAATTGAACAAACAATAATTTTCTACTCGAACGACTCATTTACTCCCGCGTACATCTCTTTCATTGTTTTGACAATTAGTCATAAAGTTTTCTGTGTTGATGTTTCTAATTGTATCATCTTTCAAACTTTTATCATTTCCATTGGGGTATAGGTATGCCATGAAATAATAGTACAGTATACTCGAAAGTTGTTGATGATTATTGGTCTAATAAAGCCGATGAAGGATTGATCGATATACAATTCTATTTATTTGTTTTTATGCGGAATGAAAATCTGACTTTGCTTGATTGTTAAGAATGTACACATGACATTATATAAACGGTATTTGAAAAACGAAAAAACACCAATCATTTAAAGGCATTTAAAATAAAAAAGGAAATATAAATTCTCTGTCTCTTGTTCTTCTAGCATTCTAGATTCTTTTAAACCACGCCATTAAGCTTTTAGTTTCGTCAAAGTAACAACACACGTGCTCTTAGAACTTAATAAGTTAGAACACGTCCTCCCACAAGCTGCCTGAAGCCTGTACCGAATCCGACGTCTTACTCAGCAAAACAACTAGCTTATCCAGCTGAAATATTAATAACGTAGCGTAGGAAAGACGGGATGATAAAATAGTTTATCCCCGATGGAATCGCGACATGCAGAGCTGGAAAATTGAGGAATCGTGCGACTTCTGAATAATATTTTGTGTATGTTATTGAATTTAAATGTAAAATTATGCGGCAACACTATTCATAACGTACTCGTAATTGAATTTAAAGAAACTAGGAACATGAATCAAAATTAACAGAACACACTAAATTTTACGTTCATTTCAACTGACAAATTTCAAAGATCTAATGTAATCTAGTAAAAAGTGTGAAGCCCAATTACATTGTTGAAGTAAACACGAAATTAAAAGCTTTTTATCTCGTGTAATGCCAAGATACTGAAACGTAATTAAGCTGCAGTAGCTAAACACGGTCTCTACAAAACCCAAGTAAACATTCTCGAGTCTGTAGGTACAGTAACATTTACTTTTCTTTATCAATATATAATTAAAGCGCTCCGTTTCACAGATGAATGCTTCAGATAGGATTTAGTGAGCTTAACATGGCGCTCGGGATTAGCTACACTCTAGCCTCTAGTTCTACAAGGCGAGTGATTAGCGTGTCTTTCGTCGGAAGTCTTTCAACGCGATGTGACGCTTCAGACCATGATTTCGAAGCATCGAGAACGCTATTACGTAGAGTGCACTTTAAAATTCGTTGTCACGTCTACTCGCATCTTGACATGTACGAAGACTTCCAGTGTTGCTCTTTTCTTGAAAATACTGTATGTATTTGTATGGATTTTCTCTTAACATACGGCTTTTTAACGTGTTTGTAAGTCTTATTTTTATGTGAAAACAATGAAACGGCAAAAGGTAATGTACATTTTTAAGGACTTCAATACGATACAAATACAATTCTTCTCTGTTGTAATTTTAACCTGGGACTTTAAATTTGTGTATTATCAAGTAGTAGAACAATAATACAAGTAAATGTATATAGAGAAATTTCTTACCATCCGCAATTTGTTTTTGCGTGAAGGTTCGCTCATAAATTTTTTTTACCTCACAAACTTGTTATAAAATTAAATATTTGCCAATAAAGTACTGGGCAAAAATGACCTATTCCTTATCTTCCTAACCTTACCTCTAGGGGTTAAAGAACGGAAGGGTTAACTAAAACACCGATGAACATTGATTAATATTAGATTACTTTGAATTCTTCTTTTGAAGCAACTCATACTTTGTATTCTGCTCCATCATCGAACTTATATTACTCAGTGCCAGTTTAAACTGCGGGACTATAAAAATGATATGACGTGCGTCAATTTGTCATTTCACCCGCATCTTTATTGGAAGATGTAAATTAAAGGAATATAGTCGTCTAGAGAGTATTCAACGGATTTCTTGTTGCTACATAGTTACTGTCTCGATTGTGAAAACTATTGCAGTCCTGATTTGGATTACTAAATTTTATTTTTACCCATAATGTCGGCGATTTATTGTATATTTAATAGTTACATAGTTACTAATCTTTCACAATTTTATTTTAAATCAATACACACACATTAAGGAAAACTCTTTTAATTTATGGCAATATGTATTGAATAATATATTTCATACGGTTTTACAATATATTCCACATACATTTCTATTCAAGTAAATCGCACCTCCTTAATCACGTCTTAATCCGTAATAAGTACAGCGTTCTCAAAGATTAAATGTCGCCCTAGCCACACGTATAAGCCCGCTATAAAATTTAATATCAATTCACTTGATACTAGCTTTGCGGAGCTGGCGGGATAGTAAAAGGATCCTACGTAATGGCAACCTCATCTCAGCAGTAAACTTATAGGCACATTGACCTACAGAAGGTCAAACGAATCTATGAGAGAAATTATCTGACCCAAGGGATAGTCGCCTTGAAATGTATCGCGTAATTTTAGCTTTTAGGTGTATTTTGTTGAGATAGTAGGAAGAGTGAAAAACTATGATCTCACATGTTATATACATATTGTAAGAATATTATAATGTAAATGTAGATATGAAGAAGAATTATTATGTACATACGTGATACGAAATATTTCGTTTTTATATAAGAAGTAGATGTATTTTATCATGTTGTCCAAGTAAAGTGTGTATTTCAAATTCAGCAAAAATAACCACGGTGTTGATTAGATCAAAACTTTTAATATTTAATTATGTATTTCTACTAATATTTTTATTTTAACCTGTACGAGTCACAGTAAAATATGAGTTAAGCTACTTCAAGCTTTTTAACACGCTTTTATTAGCTTCATTTACTTCATCTTCCACTAACATAGATATTTAAGTTACTGCAAGTATTTCCTGCGTTAAAACTTTCCTAGTCATAATATTATTTAATTAACAAGATAGCTGGCTGTGTAACCACGTCCGAAATAGGTCCATTGTTATATACTATTTGGCATTTTCACCAGAAACCACGAGCTATCGGACGTTACACGTCGAAATTGTCTGCTCCATCGCCGCTCTAAGTTAAAATTAACCTAGATCGATAGGGATTATTCTCACATTGCACCAGCATTGCAGACATTTTATAAATAGCCAGATTTTATAGCCGTATTATCTACCTTGTTGACTCTTGCCGTAACAAAACTGAATTTAGTGTCGTATAAAAGAGCTGTTAATATAGGGTCCAATTTTTCTTCATAAAATATACAAAGTACGCGGTCTTATTAGGTTTATGGCTGTCCTTAATTACTTTGTTTACTTCGCATGCTAACTTTAAGTTAAAATTTTACAACGTTCAAATGAAAATCCGCAAGTTGAATTTTAGAGCTTGATTTTTATGTGTCTATCTTTACAATTTACAAAAATATTAAAAATGTATATTTAAGTAACTAGGTATTTTTTATTTAGGTAATAAAAAATTTCAAAAATATTCAGTTGTGTTTATTATGATAACTAAAAACGGAGCAATACTTATAGGCTTTATTTGTTTGTAGTTAAATGTAAAATAACGATTTCGTTTGACGTCCATCGAAGCAAACACAGGTCACTTAGATTTAATATTTCCTATAATTTTCTTTTCTGATTCTTGAGTCAAGTTGCGTAGTGAAAAAATCTGTCAAAATTCAGCCCCAAAAATCGCGTCTCCAATACTGAGACGAGTCTGGAAAGTACAGGCGCTACGTAGCTGGGTAAATGTTAGCTAGGGGTTGATTCACTACCCTGCGTCCCCGGCATCTGTAGCCGACTGGGTAGTACAATACGACCAGTTCCCTCCCAGACTCCGGGAAGGAAGGACGTGTCGCTGCGTCCCGGTTGGCGCGAAATTTAACTCGGGCTTTCGTGTTTGTGTTGTGTATTGGACTTGTGCTACTGTTTGCTTGGATATGCACAATTTGTAATGTAAGTTGATATGCATATTTGTTTTGCAGTTTCTAAATTAATTTGAATAGATTCAATTATGTGAGATATTTTTTCGGTGATGGGATATAATATATTTTAATGGAGTTTGTTTTGAGAATGGAGTTACCTACCTACATTAATTCTTAATTAATTTACATAAAGTTTTTATGTTGATACAAAATATCTTGACAGCTCGTAATTTTATGAAGTCAACAAACATTTTTAACATCAAACAAAGGGTGTCAAGTGTATGAAGAACACATAATGATAAGAATTATCTTCATTATCTCTGTTTGTTATCACTTACAAGTTACATCGCAACGCTTTTACTGTTTCTTTTCTTCAATTGAGTTTCTCTTTTTAAAAATGTTTAACACGTATGTTTGTTTTTTAAATTGGAAATTATAACATTGCATTAATCCAATGTTTGCATTAATTAAAGTGTAATAGAATTTGTGTATGGTTCATAATAGGACTGTTCTTTGAGTGCTATAGCATTGTAAAAAATAAGTGCAGAAGGGACGTCAAAATGTACTTAAGGGCGAAAAGTCGTTTTTCGAAGACATTTTGCAAAGCTCTCAAGAGTCTAAGAAAGAAAAAACGACTTCCGCCGGCACGGACCTCTTATCATTGGAGAGTGAACGATGAATTAGCAAAAAAATATTTGAGGATTCAAAAACATATTTTGCGTCCAATGGATTTAGGCTTAGTCAATGGAGCTTTTAATCGATGTTTTGTTGATACCTATAACTACACGTCTTATTTTGATGGTTAAGTTGAATCCAAGTTTGATTAATGTTGAAATTGTGTGTACATTATTTTTAAGAACTACCTACCTAATTAGGTTTAAATGCTATTAGGTAGGCACATATTTTAAAATTTCAAAATATGTTTTTTTGATTGTGCGTTGTGATATTAACCCTAGAAAAAAATCGCTCATTAAGAAAAGTTAAAACAAAGCTTTTCAGAATAGCAATTTTTTTTTTCCGTTTTAACTAGGTTAAAAACATTTTTAAGGCATCAAAAACAAGTTAATATGTTTTTTTATATGTACGTACTATCTGAGGTAGTTACAAGTAAATAGCCAATTTAATAAATATAAAAAATATTCACTTTACTCATGAATATTCACTTACGTCATTTCCATATCGAAAATCGTTTATAATGCAGAGATTTTATTGTATTGGGACAATAAGTTACAAAGAAAATTATGGTACTTTCCTATCTACCAATCAGTAATAACATTACTAAGCTTGTAACCATTGTTTATGTATATTTTATGAGCTTATGTATTTTAATACCTGTAGTCTTATATCTGATTGTATTGTCTTGTTATATTGGAAAACATAAACTAAATTGAAATGGAAGAATTAACTAACGAAGGTTTTGAAATGAAGGTTGGTCTCATAACTGGAACTTTCAAGACGGAATTAGCAGATACTTTAACAAGAACATTACTTTTACTAAATTAACTGGAGTTAATACATAAATTGTAGTTAAATATGGATAGGTTTATAATATTTTAACCCATCAGTAACCCGTTACCCGACTTGGTTTACTAAATATTTAGGCTTCATTAGCTTAACTATTTATAGCAATGAGAGTAATTGTAATCTTTACCTTGGTAGGTAACGAATATTGAAAATCGTCTCAAAATCAGAGCTTTAAAGATTTATTAGCCGATATAAATACAGATACATTTAAATAAATAAAATATTGTTTATGGTTTAGTACAAAGTGTAGGGGCTTGTTATGTGCGGGTGTAATAAAAGATGATTAACTACGCAAAAGGTTATATTTCGTTAACTACATATATTTATCCGTATGTAATTAAGATTCGACCTAATGCGACCCACCCGCGTCCCGACAAGCCCGTAGTATAACAAAATACATTAATTGTAAAATTAGATACCTAATCTTATAATTTTTTCAAGTAAAATCTTAAGTAGGTGTTGTCGTAGGTAAACTTTTTAATATTTAACACTAGTTACATGTACGGTACAGTTAATTGTAGAGCTAGAATTGACGGTTAGAACAGGAAACATTTTAACTGGCTGGATACATTAGTTCGTAAAATTGCGTCATTTGATATCCCAACAAGTGTTACATTACTAAAATGTCAGAGTTTAAAAAATATCTTTTTCCAATGTTAAACGTACCTAAAGGGTAACGTCGTAGAGTAAATTATTTATGCAAATAGATTCTATGCATTCTATTTATTGTATATAATTTGGTAACATTGATTTTTTTCTTAGAAGTTTGTCATTATCACTAAATATTATCAATTAATTATTGTTTCAGGTATTTTAACTGTAGATATAAAAAAATGTAACAAAAATGCGTATTGAAATAAAGTGTCATATCATTTGCTAACATTTTCAATAAATGCCTAAAGTAAAATAAATTCATAGTATCGATTTAATAAGGCCTGAAAATCTTTGAATCGTAAAAACACCTAGCTCAAAAACAAAACAGTCCTCCACGATTCAAAACGTGAATCAATAAGATTCTAATGCTTCAAATCCTGTTGTTAACGTGTCGCGGGGTCATCGGTTACTAACGGATGTATCCCATCTCTACACTTAACATACAATGGTAATGCGCATATTTATTCTCAATACTTGGGTCGTAGGTGTCGCGAAAAGCCACCGTTACTTACGTGAATTGTCTAAAAATACGGTAGAAATTGAGAACCTATGTCGTTCAGGAGCTGTTAAAAAGGTTAACAATTTAGGCCGTTCAGCACAAGTTTACGCTATATGCGCCAATTTGTGTTGTATTTAGCTAAACCAGCATTGCATTAAAACCAAGAAATCTATGTAAAATGTATTATTTTATATTCTCCACTCTTATCAATGAAAAAACTTCTTGTATCCTTTTTATATTTTCCCTGTATAGTCCCTGGTGGATGAGAACATAAAAGTAGTATGATCAAATTTATAAGATGCAGAGGCCAAACATGAAAGTTATCAAAACTTACGTGAGATATCAAAAATCGTTAATAATGCCAAGATTTCATAAAGCCCCCATAGAAACAAGATAATATGTACGAAGTATATTCCCGTAAAAAGTTTTAATAAATATATCCTAATAAAATTAATTAGATTTTCGTGTACGGAACCTATAAAGTTACATTGATAGCACCACTCTTATCGAATTTAATAAAACTTTGCCGCGGGACGGGCAACTTTATCAACATTTTATGAACACTTTAGAACCGTAAAAGTATCCTCTTATCCTCTTTGAATGCTTGATAATACAATTTCAGTTAGAAATTTATGATATCTGACGATCCTGTAAAATTTACTTTGAAGCACATGATGAATGTGACAATAGGCCGGGACGTTTCCAATTCGATTAGGTCATGTAATTACTGTTTATGCGTTATCTGCCGCGCTCAACTTTAAAAGCCTATTTCTGTTACTGATAAAGCGGAGATATATTGTGATGACCTCGCTTCTCCCATACTGAGGATAACAGAAACAATGAATTTTAATACAGAACGCTACCCGACCAAGTGAGCTCGTAAATAAGTCCCTTATCGAATAGGTAATTGGTGATGTGGGCGATCGCTTTCATATTGATAGTGATACCCAACACGTGGCTATAAATTAAATTATACTGTCTTAACTTTATCACACACTTCGAATGACAAACTGATACAAATTACTCACATTATAATGAACGACCCATTGGAAATCACTTACAGCGGCCCCTCTTACACTTAAATACAGTTTACTTAACCATCTTATCAGGCTAGAACAAATATATCAAAATGCAACTTCAGTAGTTAGGGACTGAGATAAGACGGTGGTTAAAAAAATATAATAACTTTTTATGACTTTAGAACACCCATCTAGAGACGCTCGACCTCGATTGTTACAATAACATTTTTAAGCCCCCACATTTTTATTATCTAAAGTGTAAGGCAAACAATTGAATTTCTTGAGAATTCAAGATGCTTCTGGTAATCATATAAAAATATTAACAGCTGCCGTGTTGAGAGTCGTTTTAAATCTATCAGTCAGTTATATGAAAATCGAATGAATTACAATTTCCATTTGCCCTTTGCTTTTGTAATATTTCGTATCATTTCCTATGGAGGGTGTGATGGAGAGATGGATATAATAGCCGTTCACATTGAATAGGTACATGCAAGGCTGATTTTTCCTTGGAATATGATATTCGCCCGTGAAATTCGCCTGTCCGAGACCCATGGCGATCCATCAACAATTAAATGTTGGACTGTTGACGATACATTATCAGCTGCGAATGTACTCTGATTGATAATGGCTGGTGCCATGAAACTGAATGTTTGTGTTCACGCCCGATTACTACTTTGTGAGAAAACTGTCGCTGACATGAACGATGAGCGATTAGTGATTTTCGGATTAGATGAAAGCTTTCCCATGGCTTTAATAATAGAATTGTTATGATAACTTCTAACAGTTTTTGGTTTTATTGTTATGGAAATGTTGAGAAGATGGTCTTTTAAATTTATTTGAAGATGGTAATTAAATTTTATTTTTAATAACCCGCTCAAAGCCCGCTCATATAATTTGTCGCCTTGCAAAAAATCAATAGTGCACAACAATCTAATTCATCTTTAGAGATAAAATGAAAGGAACCGAATACGCGTCATTTGATATGAACAATGAACATCTGATATTAATACTTAGAACGGGGTTGCTGTAATCACGGCTCCATATTTTAGCTTAATTATTCTATCCGGTGGATAATTAATTAAACAAAAGACTCTGTCTAGGTAGATATAAAAGCTGAGGCCTATTGTTGTTTGGGATAACAGGGAAAAATCTGCGATGCTTCCGGCTGTGTCTCCCTCACTCATTGTTCCGACTTCCTCATTCCAATTTACGTAGTCTTTCATCGCGTGACTGATGCATTTATCATTTGTTTGAGTAATTTCTTTAGCGTTATAAATTGTTTATTGAACGGGCATGTCTAATCGTTTTTGGGCTCCTTCTGATATGTTTTTGATTTGAATCCGAGGGACTGATTTGTAGACTTTTAGTTTAAGGGGTCGCTCTGGGTCGCGGTTCCCATGCGTTGGGGTGTTACGCTATTTTAGTGCGTTCATTCGATAATTTATTGCCGAGAAATGTTCTATGCTTTTAGGAGGATGGCACACTTGGAGATGGGTGAGACATTTCTGTAAAATTTATGTGACTATAAAAGCCCATAAGTAATGTGCGATTGCCCTAAAATTTATTCTCAATTCTAGCTTGTTTCTTGAAAGAACAATTAACAATTATCGTTAAAGCGCCAGATGCTTTGTATTAAAAGTAAAAGCGTGTCGTAATAAAATCTCTGAAAATATTAGTTTCAATTGATGTAAAGACAACCCTTTTATTACATACGTTTTACTATCTATATATAGTTTTCCGTGTGGCATGTCAACTATTTAACGGCTTAACAAGCCCATTAAAGAGTTGAAATGTCGAACCAATTTTGTACTTAAATAATTTGTCGGAGGAATCCGTACTCTAAATCGCTTCCAGATTTAGCTTCGAGCTGTTCGATGCAAATACAATTTGTTACGACCAAAACAATGCTTAATGTATACCTAAAGTGTGTAGGTGTGCAATCAAATGGTTGGTGAAGTAATTTTACTTGAAATAAATTAATAGAAAATGTTTTTCTGGATTGGTAGATTAAATTTTGTTACAGTAAATATTTTACTATGCCTTTTAAAGCTTTGTTTATCAATTTGTTACGACATATAGTACTAAATTCGTAGAACTGCACGAACATTATTACAAAAGTTGATAAGTTTTATGGCATAACGCAATGTCATGGAAAGAGCAATGAGGTGTGAGCGACTCACAGCTGCTATAATCTATCGATATTGTATCTGTTAGTCCCTATTTCATAGGGAACGTTTAAAGTTATAAACGTTATGAAATTAATCTTTTTAGCTAAGTAAATATTTTTAAATGCTCATTTTAAAATGAATAAAATGTCATAGAAACATCTGCAATCGTTTGTATAATAATTAATAATAATTAGTAAGAAAAAATTAAAAACAATTTATTGAAAAGTTACTACATGTGAAAATATTTACGACCATTTTATTCTTCAGATAACAGGATTTTTTTGCTTGAGATAATAGCAGCAATAAATAACGTCATTAAATCTAAATATAATATGAAACACATATGCGACGATATGTTACAAACAGTGAAATGCATTAGTCAAGTAACATTACCAGAGTTCCTCAATTCTTGGCAAGTCGCAAGCTCATCTAGGGATGTCTCCAGAAATAGAACAACTAGTAGAGTATATAAATTAGCTGTCAGGATGCTAATCGTTCCGACAGCCCGCGATGAAAAGTCTATCAGTGGCTGTCTGAAAGGCCAACGTGCACGCCCAAAATAAACATACAATAATGGCATCCATTTTATCCACGAGCAAAAAGCTGGGAACGATCGAATTAATCTGTTTTTAAAATTCCATGGACTATAAATGCAATCAATATACTGCTGGATTAACTACTCTATCAAATTGTTTCATCTGATTTTCGAGGGTAAACATTGAGTGAGAGGCACCGTGCACTTAGAAATTAGGTCCCCCTCGTCCAGATTCACACGGTTTGCACAAAAATGATGGCGAACTGTGCACAATAGAACACAATTACGGCGGTCGTGGTAATGAACGCGCCAATGAGATAGCAATAAAATTTCTGCTCACAATACGGCCATAATTAGAATTAACTGTCTCATTCCCGCCCATATCCGATGGCGATCTCTATTTTACTTCATTGACATTGTCCAGAATAGCGGCCCATTTCACCGCAAATAACTTCGGTGGTCGTTTCGAAGATCTTTCGGTCATTAAGGCATTATGACTAAATTGTGACTTATTGTCTTTATATTGCGTTCATTGTACGTGTGTTTTACAGATTGCTTCATTTGTAACGTTTTCAGGTTTTCGTTCCTGAAGTGAACGTATTCTTAGTTAAATAATATTATGATCATCCATATATATGAGCTGCAAAATATAAGAGCTCGAACATAAATGCATTAATCGTCATCAATTTTATGATGCAATTTTTTTTTACTGAGCTTCTCGAGAAGATAGAGTAATTTGTTTTTATCCAATTTTATAAAAATGTATAAGTTCCCTACCTACCTTTGCACTTAATTTTATTCATTAATTTACAACGAAAAACAAAAATAAATAAAAATTAAAAAACCGAGCTGCATAGTTCAAACTTTCAATACGAGTCGCGTAACGCGTTATTGTTCATTATTCAAAAACGAAATGTGGCCGAAGTAAAATAAAATATCAAGTTGCACAACTTAATAATGACAGAAAACTTTCGAGTGTGTACTCATGAATGGGCTTTGTTTCCGCAAACAGCTGGAACAAAAACTGAAGTCCTCGCCACAAACACTTCATTTAGGAGTTTTTGT
This sequence comes from Colias croceus, assembly GCF_905220415.1. Classification (NCBI taxonomy): domain Eukaryota; kingdom Metazoa; phylum Arthropoda; class Insecta; order Lepidoptera; family Pieridae; genus Colias; species Colias croceus. The sequence continues at coordinate 8,500,768 of NC_059541.1, read as the reverse complement.
TTAACCAATTAAAACGATACTGGTCTCTAAGTTGTTTCATTAAAATTGCTAGGAAAGTCTTTATTTAGTGGACTTAGAGAGAATTACGTAGCACTGCCATTGTTGTGGGTTTTGGGAAACAATGCGTCATTGTGCATGAAATCTGGAGGCTTTATGGCTTTAATGCTTGAAGTAAGCGTGTAATCCTTATCGCAACTTTGGTATGGGTTAAATATTTATATGTAAATACATATAATATTAAAAGTCACTCTTTAGCTTTGTGATGTTCTTCAAGCTATATCTCTTTTCAAAAATATAATTTGTATTTTTAAACGCAAGGAATTTATTTCAGCACTAGGTAATCTTCTTTTCATCAATACAAAATTAACATTCATATTTCGATGTCTCTACAAAAAATAAAATGTATGCAATCGTTGTAAACATTGAATGTGGGGGTTTATGGGAATCCTGACTATTGGCCGTTCAATGGCTGCATGTGGAAACGTTAGCCCACACGTTATCAATATAAAGCTTAGTGAAAAAACAAACATTCCACCGCTTTGTTATTCTACCGATAGACCGCTTGTAAATAACGCAATATATTCTAAACAGATTTATAAAGCTCGCGTTGTATATCCAGCGCTGGATGTTAACAATTCATTACCACGACTCAATCGCCTGTTATAAAGGTGCGCTGTTATTGTTGTTGTAACTTAGAAACATATTATTCAGTGTTTATTCGGGTAAACGCGTGTTTTATTTATTTTTACTGTGAGTCATTCTATTCGCTCGCTTCATTTTACTGGTGTTTTGGTTATAAAATAAATCCACACTGCGTCATTGTTATGTGTACATACTTCGTATGTAAAAGATTCAATTTTATCGATATGATGAATTGACGTTATTTGAATAAATTGCCTATAAAATATATTAAAATTTTGATATAACCCATTATCGCCGACACTGGTTTGATTTAAGGCCATCAATCAAAGTCTTTGAAATTCAATCTATACTTTTAGACCCTCCAATTAAGAATAATTGGAGATAAGCCTTTAATTTTTCCGTCACGGGTGGGCTTCGGAAAGTGTAAGCCGGTCATTAGCCACCTTTTTAAGGTCTGCCCGCGCATCTTTTGTCTTAAAGCCATCATATTTCTCGGGCTTAATCCATAATACATGAGATACCGACACTGCATGGCAATTATGAGTAATAAATCTGAACTTAGATCAACAGCCGTAGTCCAAATTTATTTTCGTATCGGTGTTCACTATAAAAAATCGGGAGGAAGTATTTCATTGAAATAACAATTCAATTTTATCGCTAGAGTGCCACTTCAGTGACCTAAAACTCTCACAACTGGATGACCGACATTATCTTCGAAAATAAATGACCAATTAAACAGTCTAATTCATTTCTGTCGAGTCCCAGTCCTCAACAGGGTGGAAACATAAATCAACATGTCGTTGAGTGGCGATAAACATTTTGTGACTTCCAACCCAGGTGATAAAAACTGACCGTTTTTTAAGAGCACCAAAGCCTTTAAAAGGGTGACATTTTTTTAACTAACTGCTCCTTAATTGTTGCGTGGCCACCCTTTATGTTTAAAATCATCCCTTCCGACAAAAAATGGACCTAAATAAATGATCATAATGAGCCGATTTAGAGGTTCGACGAGCAAAAAATAACTAGGTAGCTAACTACATAATGAGTGTTTGATAAGACGAAATTCTTTGTTTGTTTTCGATTTACCGCATCGACGCGGCGACACTTACTCAAATATTTTTTTAATGTCGACTGCTTACACTATTAAGTGCTGTCTAATAGGGTACGCAAATAAAAAGGTGCTCACACATGTATTGAACGTAACTCATTGCGGATAAGAGGGTCAATATTTTGATAGCACGCGTGGTACGATAGTGGAAACATTTGGTTAAACATTGTGCAATGACTGTGGTTGTTTAATCGCAGTGGTTAACGGACACGGGCAAAACAAACGGAGCTTCGCTTAACAGCCGTACAAGCAGACGACGTAGACAAAAATAAACTGGCACGATGAATCAACATCCAAGTCGAGAAATTCCAGTACATCAAAGGCGTCCGCGGAAATGCACTTTTTGTTGCGAGATTTGCGAATTAATTAGTTGTAAATTGTGACAGGTACGCTTCAAAGCTAATGAACTGTATAGATATCTACGTTAGTCATATTCAGAGGAGACATATTTGAATAGCATTTGAAACACGAGATATTTCTCTTTTCACTCTTCAACTGTGTTCAGAAAAATGTGCTGTGAATTAAAATTCGTTCTTTATTTAAAAGAAAGTTGTAGAATGTCGTAAAAGTGATGTGTAATATTGAACGAAGACGCCCATAATTAGTTACAACTCTAAATAAACGGTGTGTATGACTACCTAAAAGGAATAAGCACATGTAAGCGGGACATCAAATACAAATTGGCTGTTATTAGCCGCGAACTTGAAAGGCAAAGAAACATTAAATGAGGTGGAAAATTTGACACTCCGCCTACAGACACGAGTCATTATACAGTTTTATTGACGGTCCGAGAAGATTTACACATGCAGCTGCCGGAGTGCAATCAACTTAAAAATTTATACGTACATAAATAATAATTCATAAGAAATAATTAAGTCTTTGCTTCTTGCGTTTTTATGGCATATTATGTTTCCCACAAAGAACATGCTGTAAAATTTTGCGTTTTTATAGTACCTACATGTGTAAGAGGATATTGCTAACATATTGAACGAAGCTCAAACGAAAAAGAAACGTAATAAATATTCGCAGTTCGCACCTCTATAATTCGCAAATAACTGTGCAATTACATATGAATTAAAACTACATGTACTACCTCTATCTTTATAAAGGTGCATCTACCGCGTAATAAACCTAATAATTTTGCAAGAACTGTTAAAAACTAAAATTATGATGCCATTTAGATAAAAGTTTGACACGACTCCAAGTTTCGCTCGGTTGAGTTCCTAAGTTTATGCAAGTCGCGTCACGTAAATAATCTATGCACTTATGCTTTTTAGTTTCTACGTTCTAGGGGACAAATGGGACTTACTTTTTGATAGTTTAATCTCTTTAATATTTCTTTGAATAACTTGGAATCGAAAAAAAAGTTTACCATGAAAATTGTTTAATTTATATCTAGATTTTATTGGTGTAGTTGAAAAATATTCAGCTAATAATAAAAAAATATTAATGAACAAATTGTATTCTGAATAATAGGTTTTTATGTAACTTAAGTTTTTTTTTCAATGTTCAAAATATATCTTACAAAAATTTAAAATAGGCCAAAGTTTAAAACAACAACTGAAATCAATTAGTGAATGTAAAATAATTTAGAACCACAATCTCGCCTATCTTGGCGGGGCTTGAGTTTGTTAAAATTAAAATGCAAAAAAAAATAAGTATGATTTTTA